>NC_141534.1:225012500-225227500 GCF_021556685.1 Rattus norvegicus
TTTCTGTTTTGCCTTTTAAAAAATACCCTTTGGGTTATTTTAATTTGTTTCAATTTTTTGAGAGAGAGAAGGAGGGAGAGAAAGAGAGAACATGACCTTTGATGGGTAAAGAGATAGGGAAGAGATCTGGAAATAATTGAAAGAGGAAAGAATATGATCAAAATATAATTTGTGAAAAAATTGATATAATAAAAATGATAAAAATGAGAAAATGAGAAATAGTTCTCTGACTTCAAGTGTAAAATAAATCAAATTATCTGGATTTTTACCACTTATGTCCTATCATGAATACCAATATTTTTAAAAAAGTCAAGAAAGAAATAGTCAGCAAATTAACGTGAAGCAAGTTGGAAAAAGAAAGAAAAGTTTTACCTACACAATAAAACATGTAGCAGAACCAAAATGATAAAGAAGTTGCAAAATGCTTGAGACAAAGTGAAAATCTAGGAAATTGTGATTTGGTTGTGATCTGTTGTGGCTAAAAACAAACAAAAACTCACATAGCAAACACCTCTCCTCCAAAGTGAAATAGTTTAGATAAATGCATATGTGTATGCTAATATGTGTGTATATGAAAAACAAGAGAAGGGAAAATAAATGGATCTAATCCTCTATTACAAAATTATAAATACATAGAATGGGGAGAGGAGGAGGAGGAAGAAGAGGAGGAGGAAAAGAAGAGAGAGAGAGAGAGAGAGAGAGAGAGAGAGAGAGAGAGAGAGAGAGAGGAGAAAACGCTCATACAAGAAACACATAATTACAAATGCAACTGACTATAATAAGGCTTAATTAGGCAAAATAACAAATTTCTCTTTGAGAATGAGAAATGATTGAATACCACAATAAGAAGAAATTAGACTGCTTTGTGCTCTTTCTAGGATGTGTTCCTCTTATCCTCCGGCTGTCCTTTCCTGCTGCCGTGTGTTTGTTTAGTGGCTCACCTCACATGGGAAGTCATCTCTGTGTGTTTCGATGTGCGAAGCCACCTCAAGACACATTCTGTGACCCTGGCCTAAAATGGGGGTTCGAAGAGGACTGGGAGGTGGTAGCTTGTGGTTCAGTGTGTGCACAGCTTAGCAATATGTTTAGGACCAAACGGTGAGAGGTAGGTTTGATGAACACCTGAGAAGCCGCAAAGCAATTAAGGAATTAAAATATTTAGAAAGTTAAAATGAAAAAGTGTGTAACGACAAAGTAAGTGAAAGCAAGTTTCCATTAGAACTGTAAATAGAATTCTGAAGACGGGTCTTTGTGTTTTCTGATGTCTAAACCATCTGTCATTGACTCTTTGATCTGAATACTTGATTCAGAAACTTTGAGGAGTTTCAAATTTGAGTTTTAAAATGTGAGGGATTTCATTAAGAAATGCACGCACGCGCGCGGGCGTGCACACACACACAGAGTAATCTAAACAACAGAAAGATCCTCTTGACAGAAAACTCCTTAACCAGAAGTTGGAAGAGATACAAATACTAAAATAGCTCCTATCACATAACAGGAAATTTTAAATTTATTAAATTAAATATTTGCAAACAGGATTTGGTGTTAGCAAATTTGGCATATCCTGGTTTTTATCCAATACTGTCTCATTAAAACATATATGATTTTTATTACAAATAGTACTGTCTTGTCTACTTGTCTACAATATTCCATTAGCCGGATAGATTGCCAATGTTTATATGATGGACACTTAAGCTTACTCTTATATTTCTGTTGCAAAAAATGCCTGGCTAGCTATGAGCTTGATCAGTTTGCTTTGAGTTTTGAGAGCAAGCAGAAGCTCTTGGCACCAGGGAGTTAAACTTGCCAGCACTCTCCTTTGGGACTCACACCTCCGTTCTGGCAAGTTCTTTTCCTTTCTGCAATGATGTCATAAACTCTATGCTTTTTTCATTACAGTTTGGTTTTAATATCTGATTTTTTCCACTATAACTAGTCTGTAAATCATTATGCATCCTATAAGGAATATATTTAGAAAATCCTTTTTGCTTATAAACATATAACTAGTTTTTGCTTTATTGATTAATCTGTGTTTTCTGCTTTTCAGGTTTTCTTTTTCCTTTTTTCCCCATTTTCCTATCTTCCTTATTTCTTTTTCCTTCCTTTCTTCTTTTCTTCCTTCCTTTCCTTCCTTCCTCCTTCCCTCCCTCTCCCTCCCCCTCCCCCCCCAACCCCGTTATTTGTGAGGCTGTCACTGTGAAGACCAGAGTAGTCTTCTCTTGAATTCCAGGGTCACAGATGTGAGCTACCACACCCGAAGTGAGTCCTAACAAATTTCCTAATGACTGATTTATTAACCAATCAGTTTTCCGATTGATTCTAATATCACCTGATTTAGAGGGTAGCACAGTGGAAGGTATTTTCTGAACAAAGTCAGCTGTACTCAGGACAGTCACTAACATATTAAAAGCATCATTGGGAAGAAATCTAGAGTGAACTGATGTGCTTCAGTCATATGCTGCGCTAAAACTCCATTGAATGAGAAACTAAAGGACACTCACTTAGGTCTCTTTTCCTTTAATTTTTTGGGTGTTTTCCTGAATATACATTAATTTCACAAATCTCAGTAAAGGTTTATGAAATTGCTGATGAGCTACGAGCTTATGCTCATCTTTATTTTTTGAAATGTAATTCATAATTCAGGTTTTTCTTAAGCTTAATCACACATTTTTAATAAAAATGATATTGTAGAAATTACATATAAAACACCTGCTTTATTTCTCCGATGAGCTGTAGAGTAATATGGCCATGGTTAATTTGGATTAAACCATCAACATTTCCAGAGTAGGAAGAGTGGTGCTGTTTGATTATGATTCTTCAGTGCGTCTGAAATGGAATGTACGTGAGAAGTGAAATGTGCAGCCGCGAGGAGCTAGGATCCGAAACAGAAGGCAGCAACTCAAGGAAAATAATTCAGCGCCTAAAAACCATTAGCATTTAGGAATGGGTTTTCCGACGTTTCATTTACAGAGAGGAGACGGCAGCAATGTTCCTGATGGGAAATGGGAGCAGGAATATGTAACCTTTAGTCTAGACTCAGAAATAGATGAAATAAGCCTTCCATGTACAAGCTCCACTTATGTGGATTCAGGCAATTAAGGATCATAAGCAAAAATTCCAGAAAGTTCAAAAATGTAAACTCCCTCTTGCTTGACCCAGAGCATTGTTCGAATGTGCATGAATGAAGAGAGGAATGGGACCCCCTGTGAGAGGCTCCCCCATTTCCACACCCTCTCCACATCCCAGCACAACCCTTATTTCCGTAGCATGCACATTATATTGCATAGTATAAGTAATCCAGAGGTGATAAAACAGGTGGGAGATGTAAATTATATGCAAATACTGTTTCATTTATATGAGATATCTGTGCATTAGTTAATTTCATAACTGGAGGTCTTGGAACCCATGTCCTATACATAAATGGGAGACAGCTGTACAAACCAAATATTTGCCAATAACAATATTCTTGTGTTAACAATTTAACTGCAGTTAAATCTATGGATTTGCCTTTAAATTTTATGGCAATATATAACTAGTCATATTAATTATTAAAAAGAACAGGGAAAATTGTTTAAAATTTGATCAAATTTTCTTTCCATTCTATTTCAGCCATTCAACAAGTCCTTCCACAACAGATTCTGAGGAGACATGGATCAGTCTCTGATGATTGTCCCTGTACTTGTTGTGGTATGCTAATGAAGTGACCACATGACTGGCAGATCAGTCACTGCCCTGTGTCTGCCTCTGGAGTCTAGTGTAACTTCCTTGTCTCCCTGTTCCTTTATCTCCTGCTTATGCAGAAAGTGTCTTACAGTCCACATGTTTGTCCTTCTTCCTGCAGTGCTGTTCTGAAAACTCGAACTCATGGTTAACTGATGATGGGATGTAAAATTCCTTTCTAAGATATTTAATAGTGTGTTTGAAATAGATGCAATCAGTGAAAAAAGAAAATCTTGAAAAATATGTTGAACCTCAATTACAAGAACAATTAAAAAGAAAATGCAAGTCAACGTAACATTCACTGGCATTCTCAAGATTAGTAAAATGGCTTGAAATAGAGTTGGAAACCAACCAGATTAATATAAGCAAGACTCACATCAAGGGAGGCCATGCAGTTGACAAATAAGTTTGTCTACACCAGTTAAATCCCTATTTTTAAAAAATTAAGATAAGTAGTTTCTTTTTATTGGATAATTTATGTATTTACATTTCAAATGTTATCCCCTTTCCCTCCTCACCCTGCTTCTTTGAAGATGCTCCTACTCTTACCCACCCACTCACACCTCAATACTCTGGCATTCCCCTACAGTGGGGAAACAAGCCTTCACAGGATCAAAGGCTTCTCCTCCTATTGATGCCCAAGCAATGCCATCCTTTGCTACATGTGCACCTGGAGCCACGGGTCCCTCCATGTATACTCTTTGGTTGATGGTTTAGTCCTTGGGAGCTCTGGGAGGTCTAGTTGGTTGATATTGTCGTTCTTCCCATGGGGTTGCAAAAACCCTTCAGCTCCTTCATTCCTTTCTGTAACTCCTCCACTGGGGTCCCTGTGTTCAGTATGATAGTTAGCTGCAAGCATCCTCATATGTACCACTAGGACTCTGGCAGAGCCTCTCTGGAGACACCCATATCAGGTTCCTGTCAGCAAGCACTTCTTGGCATCAACATTAGTAACTGGGTTTGGTGGCTGCATATTGGATGGATCCCCAGGTGGGGCAGTCTCTGGATGGCCTTTCCTTCAGTCTCTGCTCTTTGTCCTTGTATTTCCTCCCATGAGTATTTTGCTCCCCCTTCTAAGAAGGACTGGAACATCCACATTTTGGTGTTTCTTCTTCTTGAGCTGAATATGGTCTGTGAATTGTTTCTTGGATATTTCGAACTTTTGGGCTAATATCCACTTATCAGCAAGTGCATACCATGTGTGTTATTTTGTGACTGGGTTACCTCACTCAGGATGATATTTTCTTGTTCTATCCATTTACCTAAAAATTTCATGAAGTCATTGTTTTTGATAGCTGAGTAGGTACCACATTTTCTGTATCCATTCCTCTGTTGAAGGGCATCTGGGTTCTTTCCAGCTTCTGGCTATTATAAATAAGACTGCTATGAACATAGTGGAGCATGTGTCTTTGTTATATGTTGGGGCATCTTTTGGGTGTATGCCCAAGAGAGGTATAGCTGGATCCTCAGGCAGTTCAATGTCCAATTTTCTGAGGAACCTCCAGACTGATTTTCAGAGTGGTTGTACCAGCTTGCAATCCTACCAACAATGGAGGAATGTTCCTATTTCTCCACATCCTTGACACATCTTCTGTCACCTGAGTTTTTGATGTTGGCCATTCTGACTGGTGTGAGATGGAATCTAAGAGTTGTTTTGATTTGCATTTCCCTCATGGACTAAGGATGTTGAACATTTCTTTAGGTGCTTTTTGGTCATTTGAGATTCCTCAGTTGAGAATTCTTTGTTTAGCTCTGTACCCCGTTTTTAATAGGATTATTTGGTTCTCTGGAGTGTAACTTCTTCAGTTCTTTGTGTGTATTGGATATTAGGCCTCTATTGGATGTGAGATTGTTAAAGATTTTTTTTTGTAATGTGTTGGTTGTTGTTCTGTTCTATTGACAGTATTCTTCACCTTACAGAAGATTTGCAATTTTATGAAGTCCCATTTGTCGATTTTTGATCTAAGAGCATAACCATTGGTGCTCTGTTCAGGAAAATTTCCCCTGTGTCCATGTGTTCTAGGCTCTTCCCCACTTCTCTTCTATTAGTCTCATACAATACTTGACATCATATTTAAATAAAACTGTGAATTCAGTAATGTTGTGGGCCTAGTGCTTCAGTTTTTGTTATCTGGTGTTTTAAATACCATTTGCCTTAGGAAAAAATAATTTGTCCTGTTTATCAGGGGAGTCATGAGTTTCTGAGACACGTTCAAATGTCTTTATTCTTCAAGTTTACTTCAGTGACTTCGTGATATCCTCTCTGTATTGTAATCTGTGACCAATGATCTTCTTTCTCTACATCCCCACTGGATTGATTCCAAGTTTTACATAATTTAAGTCCTAATTGTTTTTCACAATTCACTCTTACTCACTTGGTAAATAATAGGATTTTAATATACAATCCTCTGTGTAACCAAGTAATGTCTAGCCCTATATGACATCAGGAAAGTATTTATTTGGTCCTTATTGGTTGATGTACTTATCCATTTCTCAGTCATTTTAATAATACCTGTTATATTAACTTTAGAAATGATGATAATAACAAAATATCAATGCACCAAAGCCAAATGCCACAGAATCCTGAATTACTTTCTTGGCATCATGGTTCACAGCAGAAAACTCAATCTAACCCTAGCTGCCAGCGTGACTTTGAATTTAATTTCTATGAGATTCTTTTTCCAGACTCAGACTTGAAAAATGATGGTAATAAAAGTGACTACAACAAAGTATTTCTGCATAGGTTAACAGAAATCATATACAGAGAGTACTTGGTATCAGACCTCATGTACACATGCTTCATGGGCTGTAGTATTACAGTTGCTAGCAGAACTAAAAGATGCAAAGCTAAAAGATTCCACCAACTTTGGAGACCTTTATAGGATCTTTAAGTTGTTTACAATGTTTTTTTACTTAACACCCTCCCACGAGGAAAATAGGTGTAAATGAATGCAATTGAAAATATATAGACATTTAAAAATGTTTCTATTATTAAAGAAAATAGAAAATAATATTGTATCAAATTCTTGGACTCTACATAAAAGCAATGATAAAAATGGCATTTTTTTAGTAAGTCCATTTCTCATAATCTGAAAACAAACATATATAGCAATGCGTCCTAGTTTGCTTTCTGATACTATGATAAACACTATGGCCAAAAGCATATTGTGATGTAAAAGTTCAAATCATTTTACACATCATAATCTTTGATGAATGGAAGTCAGAATAGGAGACAAAGGAAGAAATCTGGAGGTAGGAGTTGAAGCAGAGGCCATGGAAGAGTGCTGCTTACTGGCTTGATCCCCATGGCTTGCTTATCTTGTAAGGAATTCTCTGATTCCTCTAAAGTCTCATTTTTACTGAGGAGCTTCAGTTTTACCATGGTAGTGTTGGTGCTGATGAAGCTGCACTAGTGACTGTCTTTATTTCACTTCCATAGTTGCTAGTTTTGTGTCCATTGTCCTTTGGATATCTTCTGTAAAATGAATATCTGAGCCCTATTCTCATTTTATCTTTTGTGTTTTTCTAATTTTTCCTTGGTGTCTTATATAAGAGCTCTTGCTACATCTAATCTTTTTCAAGTTTTACATTATGCAGATTCATTCCCCCTCAATAGTTCACGTTTTACTTATAATAAGGTTTCATTTTGTTACAGAAGTTTTAAATGCTGACTTGGTCAAATTTGTCACTTTTCTAATATGATCTCTATATTTTGAAACTCATTTGAGAATCCTTCATGAACTCAAGTTCACATTCACAATTCTCAAATTTTATTCTGGTAGTTTTAAAGATATATATAGGTAACAACTTTACTTATCCCTTTTTCTAAGTATATACTTAGTAAATTAGCTTTCTAATGATGTTACCAAAATTATCTATATCATTTTATGTGCTCTCTTGGGTTTCGATAAAAGATATATAGCATTTTTCTAATGTTGGGAGTTCATTTTCACAATTTGGCCAGGCATTGCTATATATAGTTCGTGTCCTGTTGAAAGGTATGTATTACTTAATGATTTTGCCTCTTCTGGAGGGATGGGGCATGTGCTTCTGTGTTGAGATCTGTGGTTTTAGTTTATTCCAGCATACATTTGGAAAGTACTGTGGCCCTATCCATCTTTTTTTGGTTAAGGGTTGCTTGCTGTATTTTGGTTTCTTTGATTGCATGCTTTTTGTGATTTATTTTTATGTGCATTTGTATGTGTGTTCCTTTTAATGAGTGATTGTTGTTTAATTATGCAACATAAACTCTCTTGCATGACTCACAAGAATTTACCCAATTTTCATTAACTTTTAAATTTACTTTAAGTTCCATGTAGGTTTATTATATTTCCTCAGTTCAGTAGAAGGTTCTATCTTATAATAGATAAGTGTTATCTCTTCACTGACATTGTGATACTGATGTTTTGGTGGTCCTACTATTAATATCCTATTCTGGATTTTCTATCTTTATTGTTGAGTTTTATTGGATTAATTCACTTGTTTTCAGTCTCTTCTACTGTAGGTTTTTCCAATGACATGACTTTTTAGCTCTTGATTTAACCCTTCAGGGTATATGTGAAAGATTGCAGAGTAGAGACATCTGTACGTTTGTAAGTTTACTTGTGCCATGATTCTCTTTTCCTCAGAAGTTGATACTTTATTCATATCCTACCCTGCAGCACCTCTCCCATTGTATGGATGTTGTTTTATCCTGTAATCTTCAATGTCTTTGTAAGCTTCAAGTCAGAAGCCAGTGTGAGAAAGTTGTCTGACTTCCAAAGCTTCTTAACAACTGTTCTCAGAATAATTATGCTAAGCTATGGGGCCTGGTGACAGGAAGGAGCAAGGGTGGCATAGGTGGAATAGTTGGGTGAAGGGATTTAGTTCTTGTTCATAACAAGCACACCACCAAAAGGTGACTCATTTAACCTTGCAATGAATGAGTAATTTTACGGTTTAATAAATTTTTCCATCAGGTTGTTTGAGAGTAGATTTTGAATTTGAAAGACAACAAGGAGTGGTAAATGGAATGGCTGAAGAAAGACAAGTCAGACATAGTGCAATTATATTATAATCACAAAAATGAAAAATAATAAAAATAAATAGATTTAGAAAATAAAATATATAATAGAAAGAAACCCTCCTGTGTTGGGTCTTTATAGAATACTGCACAAACTTACATCTAGAAACTTAGGTTTTAATTTTTTCCAAAAAGATCATTTAAAATTTATGTATATATATATATATATATATATATATATATATATATATATATATATATACACACGTATATATACATGTATATAAAGAGAGACATATGTGGCTTTGACAATAAACAAAAATTTATTATTTTCTGACTAGTTTGAATATATCATACCTATCTTTCTCTCTGAATCTGTAACTGAAAGATTCACAGACTTACTAAATGTTCATGCATATAATTTGAGAAATTTCTTCCCCAAAGTTCAAGTTGAAACATATTGTTGAAGTATGACTCCTGTGACACTTTATAGTTGATTTTAAATTGAAAATAATATATTAAAAATAACCTCTTTATACATAACTCTTTGTACATAATTATAAAATATTAGCATGGATACAGTCAACACTGAAGCACTTCTAGCATAGTTGGCATAGTGAACATCTATTTTTCTCCCCCACTTAGCATCTCTCATTCTTGTCTTGATATACGTGGTAACTTTTGTCGTACTCTTGCAAAGAACATAGCCTGGGCCGTCATTGATTCTCTTTTATAGCATGTATCATATATTTTATTCTTCATTCTATTAAGATTGCATGCATAGGAGAATTATAAGCTAATGATTACACCCATGTTCAAGTTTACAAGTATAATTTACAAGTTTAATTCCTTAAAAAAATGACTTTCAGTTGAGTAGTTATTTCAGATTTTAGTCTTGCTTCTTTTCAGATTAAACACTTCATGGCTATGATTGTTTCTCCAAGTACCAAGTTTTTGCTCCACGGCTGTTGTATGGAGTCCAGCACTCAGGAGGCTGAGGCAAGCTCCTTTGCTCAGTTGCCAAGCATTAAATAATCACCATTAAACGCTTCTTCTCTGAGACAAGAGGAACATGACTCTAAGTCCAACCTTGGCTATAAGAGTCACACTCTGTCTAAAATTCTACTCTCCACTTCAATTTATTCTGACTAAATGTTCTCAAAAACATGACTGTAAATGTTTAAAGATACTGCCAGTTCTCTTCGCTGTTGGCCAATATGTAGTTGTGATCACCATACGGCACTTCTTCCATTTAGGCAATATTTTCTGCCATATACTATATTGTGCTTGATTTTGTTTACCTGTACTAAGTTTTAACTTTTATAAATTTTGAGTCCGGCATGTCTTTGTCCTGTTTTGCCACTTCCATGTTCTCAGGTCTCATAAAGTTTTTTTTACAATCAGCATGTAGCAATGTTTTTTTTTTCATTCTTTGTCTAGGTGTCTATCTGTCCATACATCCATGTACATTCATACACACACACACACACACACACACACACACACACACACACGTCCAGACATCCAGATATTCAGACATGCATACATTCTTCTGAACAAATTGGAAACATCAGTACTTTAATGAGTTGTTACATTTGACTGTAAAATTGCTATTTTTATATTCATTTCTAAAATTTTTATAACTGTATGTTTTTGTGCTTTTGTCAGCCTGTCTTTTGATAATTTTTAAAATTTTAAATTTTTCTTTAGTTTTTTTATTCTAATGTCTGCTGTAGGTGAGATTTACGAGGCATGTCTACTCTCTTAAAACTAACCTTAGACACTTAAGATGGACACTTATTTTGTCATATACTAATTAGTCAATTTGCTCAACTATAAGAACCTTAGATTTCCTTCAACTGCTCCAAACAATGCTTTGTCTGATATTTCAACTCCACTTTTAATTTTCTTAATATTATTCTAGTATAGCTAAATTCTACTGGATTTCTCTATGCTTACGTTGACTGCTGGGCTGGGGTACACGGTCTGTACTGCAGTGGGGATATGCACAGCCCTGGAGAGTACTGACCAACAGCTCACTTGGTTCCTCATCACATTCCCTCTCTCTTTTGACTCCTAGAGATGCCAATATCCTCTATTGGGTGCTCTCTTCACATCCTTCACACATGGTAATCCATCTAGGTATATTTTCCATTTATTGCTTGTTTCTTCTCTGTCTTCTGGCTAATTTTCCGAGAGCCATAGTTCTGTTCACAAACTTTGTGCTCAGTTGTGTTTAACCTGTTCTTAAAACTGCTCGTTGAAATTTTATTCATTTTATTCTTTAAGATCTGCTCTTTTATTTTTAAATATAATATCTGTACATTGCGCCCATAGCATTCTTTTATTTCTGCTTTGATCCTCTTTGTATAGAATGAATCTTCTTCATGCATATTTTCTTCATAGTCTCAATTATCTGATGTTCTTAGGAGTACAATGTTTCTATTTGTTCAATTCTTAGATTAAAGGTCTTTTATGATTTATGATATTTAATAGTGAGCTCACATTTAATAGGGTTACATCAAATAAGAGCTTACGAAGTATGTTAAAATGTAAGTGTCAGAACAGTTAAACATTTAATTTTTCTGGATGACCCATGTCTATTTAAGGTCTACATGTTACAGACCATGTCATCCTTTATTATAAAGTTATGTGAGAAATTTCCACATCCCTTATGTGGATCTCTGGCATAATAGACAAAAATTTTTCTTCTTGTTTCCTAACAACACATTCATCCGAAGACCAGGGTAGCTCTACATTTGAATTCTCCATCTCCACCTACAAGAATGTTTCCTATCCTGTCTTGCACACCATTAAAGCTTCAGAAAACAGACCCTGCTTCCCTCTACTGCTTCAGAAACAGCTGCCCCTTTCTTAGGCTCTTGTTTCAATTTCTTTCATTTCTGGTCCCTAAAGGCATTCCTATTTGAGAGTTTAATTATGTTTTTTTAAAAGAAATGTTTGCTATATTTATCTATAACACATGGTTTTGAAATTGCAGCTTTTCGTAATATCTAGAATTATCTTTAAATGCATAAAATTATTGTTTTCATAAACATTAATTAATTGTGTAAGCATTTCCTTAAGTTCGTGCTCGTTGTTGCATATTACATGCTGTGTTTTTTCCCCTTAGAAGTTCCTCGCTATGTAAAACCATTATTTCAAGACTGTTGAAGGTCTACAGGAAATCTAATTTAATAGGTCATTATACTAACTTAATTCTTGAAAGTCAGTTTAGCTGCATATTTAATTTTGACTTCACTGTTTATTTTTCTGCAATACTTTGCTTTGAGTATGTTGCTTCATTATTTTCTGGCATCTATTGTTAATAAAAACCTATTCTTGTTGTAATTGTCACTTTACTACATAATTAAGATATGAAAAATTAAGATCTGAAGCTACATTTATAATGAAACCCTAAGTTTATAAAAGGTATATACTTAGTATATAAATTTTATATATATCTATATCTATCTATCTATCTATCTATCTATCTATCTATCTATCTATCTATCTATCGATGTATATTGATTCCTAAATTCTGACAATGAGATCTTCCTGCCTTCACCTGCCTAAGACATTGATTACCAGTGTGCATTACCAAGTCTTTTTTATGCGCATGCTGGGCATTCAAATTCAGGTTCCCATACTTGCAGAGCAACCTGTCTTGCCAGGCCTGGATTTGTTCTTTACTCCTCCTCTCACTTAAATTTTATATTACTTTCCACATTTAATTCCTTAGTGTTGTGTCTATGTTCAAACTCTTTTCTTTCCTCACTAAGACTGTCCATCTCTTCTTGGGCTTGCTTTTCCTCTAAGACTAATTCACAAATTACAGAAGCCACCCTGTCCCTCCCACCTTGGATAACAAAGTTTTCTAGGTCATCCTGGTCATTTCCAGTTTCCATTTTCCCATTCTTTCATCCTGTCATTATAGAATGGCATATTACAAAGGAGAACAAATTATCAACCTCCTTTATTTTAAGTGCTTTCAGCAAACTAAAGGCGACATGACTTCACGTTTCTGCATTTAAAACCTGGTGCATCTCATGTTTGGGAAGGATGCTGTCTGTAGTGGAAACCCAGATGACTGTGCTGAGGTTGTCATTGCTGCTAACATCACGAAACTTTCTGTTCTTTTTGCCAAGGTGGCTTGATGTAGTCCAGGATTTTGTTCTTTTCAAGAGAAAACTAGCAACTTTAAAAGAAACCTTAAGGAAAACGGGGTGCGGCGGGAGTCTTGTATAACAAGTACAGTTTGAGTAAGTGATATTTTTACACGAAATTTCTGGCTCAATAGAAGGAAGAATATTTTCTAGCTCCAAATAGCAATCTGAAATCCTTCAAACTGATGTGTGTGCTTTTGGCTATTAGGACTTCCATTTTAAAACTAGGGAAAATGAATTTTGATATTTCAGTTTTGAAAAATTGAATTGTCCTGAGAGAATATCACAGTTATTCCCTCATGCATATAAATCTGAAGACTATCTCCTATTTTTTTTAAAACTGTTTATTGTTGTGATGTTACTAATAAGATTAGTAATGACAAATCTGGAATTGCCTTTTGCCATGGAGTTATTTACCATAAGTAACTAGTTTTACAAGATGCTCCTTTAGAAGATGGATTTGATATCTATCTTGTCTCTCCAAAGCATTGCAGTGACAGTGAGAGTCAGGTAATGTACATGATGGTATGCTGCAAACTCCAAGCACAGCAGTGTTCTAGGATTAATAGCCAGACAACACATTATTGTTTATGAAATTTTATGTGATAAGAGATATTCTCTTCATACTCAACTATTCTTCCTTGACTGATAGGATTTTGTACTCAGTAGCTCCCATCATGACCAGCAGACACAGGCCATTTCCAAATATGTTAGTAAGTTCTACTGGACATTGCTACTTTAGAAAATTCTTAAAAGGCAGGCCTGAAATCCTAAGAGAAGTAGCAATGCAAAGCCTTCCTGGGCACTACAATGAGTTTAATGCTGGCCTGTTCACTTTAGTAAGACTGTCTAAGTAAGACAAAAACCAAAACAAGCAAAAACAGAAATAGGTATTAAAAAAAAGAACAGTAAAAAGGAGAGGAAGAAAAGGCTGAAACTTGCTAAGCATGCATGGATCCTAGGTTCATTCCCAAATACTGAAGAAAAACAAACAAACAAAACAAACAACAAGCAAACAAACCTCACAAAACAACCAAGACAAAAGTCCCCTCAACGAAACAGCCAAAGCAAAACAAGGGAAGTTGAAACTAAGGTTAGCATAAGTGAGCAAACACAGTTCTTACAGTAAAAATGGCAATTAAATTCATTGTGCAAAGATTTAAGAAATTGTGACATATTCAGGCAGATTGCACTGGTTACAGGTTGCAATGCTTACTGCTAATCACTTGGGCAACATTTGCTGTCAGTCTCAGTTGTTTTCACCATGGAAGTCTAGTTGTTACCACCAAATATACAACATGGTGCTATGCAGGTAAAATACGTGTAAACATGTGTCAGTCATTAATGAAAAGGTATAATTACACTTTTAAATGTGGTGAAGCATTTTGAAAGTAGTGCACACTTTTCTAAAGCAGAGATCTTTGTGAACATATCTCTCCCTGCATGTTTATGCAGCCTGGCATCTTCAGGTTTTTTTCAAATCAGAGCCCCACTGTGAGCCTGCCAGCTGCAGACAAAGGAAGTAATTTGTCGGTTAGACTGTGTTGCATTGCAAGAAGCACACAGAAGGAGTGGCATCAGCTGAGAGTCACAGATGGACAGAACAATTAAGACAGTGGAGGATACTCCTAGGTTAAAACAAGTAGCCGAAACAGCAACTTCTGTTAATATTAAAGAAACACATCTCTAATCATTGAACATCGCCAACAAAATACGAATCAAATGTGGCTTTATCCCATACCTTTATTCATACCTTTGCACTGTTGAGTGAACATGATATTTAACACATCGTGATTCACCACACAGTTTTTAATTGTGTGTTCACCTCAGCCTCCCCACTACTTGGATGCTTGCTCTGAGGTACCTCTCTAACTCTATTGTGTTTTCTCATCTGTGCACTGCAGAACTGTGGTCACAACACAGGGCTGTAGGATGACTGCTCACTCCACCATCTCATACTGTATGTCCTTTGACATCAGTTGGTTCATCATGAGCATCTCCAACAAACCAATAAGATGAAGAGGCTGAATTTATTTCTCTATCCTCTACCAAACTATCTCCTTGGGGCTCTGTGCTTTAGATGTTTATAACACAGACTTTCTGGTGTGTGCTTTAGTATCTCATAAATTGTCCTATTTGATAAATTTGGTTGAATCAAAAACAGCAACACGTTGAAGTCATATAGAAATACTTCAGAAAGAAACAATACAGAATTTTTATTCTGTTTCTTTCATGATAACATAAAATGTGTAGTGCTATTGGGATAAAACAACTCCAAATTTCTTGTATTATGTTTGTTTATGTAATTAATTGTTGGGAATATTATGTTCTTCTTTAATTCAGCTACCTGACGTACAGCCTATGCTAGCCATTAAAAAACACATAAATAATTATTTTAGTTTTTCTTATTTTTCAATATAAAAGAATAACAAAGCCCAGTGTTGTGTTAATTACTGGAAAGACAGACAGACAGACAGACAGACAGACAGACAGACAAGGTCCTGCTTCTGTTTCTCCATTCATATTGGCCATGGAAGGTGTTCACACACTAACCGTGTCTGCTTTTTTTAAAAATAGGTATTTCCTATTAAACTGTACACTGTCCCCATCTCTTCTCACAGTCACAAATCCCTCTCCATGTGGTGCTTGACTCATAGAATTCATGTTCCTCTACAGTTATTAGATGACTATTAGAATATCCATGTTTCATGCCACAGATTTTTAATCTAATTTGATCCTTGTGATTCTTGTATGAATTTGTATCAATGTTAAGCCATTTTATTTAATGGGTCAAGCAACAGCTTTATTCTACATTTTTATCAAGGAGTTAATGTCAGTTACATTTGTGACCTTTAGGAGATAGTTTTCTTTTTCTTAATATTTATTTTATTTTTGTGTATTAGTGTTTTTCTACAGGTATATGTATATATGCATATATATGTGCATATGCGTATATGTTTACATACATATCTGTATTTACATATCTGTATATATGGCATATACATGATTTATATATATATAACATATATATGTATACATGAGTATGTATATATGGTATACAAATTATAATGTATATGTCATATGTGTGCCTGGTATCTAAAAAGGCCAGAAGAGGGCCTTATAGCTTCATGATGCTGGAGTTACCACTGCTTATAAGCTATTGTGACGGTGCTGGAAAACAATCTATGTCCTGTAGTAGTAATAAGTTTTCTGAACTACAGAGCCATCTCTCCAGCTTCCAGATGGCTCTCAATAAAGTCAGATCCTCCGAGAACAGAGTCTACCTTTTCTAAATTAACCTTAGGATTTACTCTTAATTCTGTTTCCCTAAATTTTGTGGGATTTCCCCTGATTTTTTCTTTAATTTATTGGCCCTCTATCCTAATGTTCTTATGACTATTAATTGCGACTATAATTTTTTCAATATTTAATGATGGTTTCTAAACACTTTCACCTCCTTTCTAGGCCACCACTCACCAGAGTTAGTAGAAAAGAAAGGATACTGGAGAGGTGGACCTATTTAGAAATGGTTCTTTGTAGCAAATCTCATCGGCATTGTCAAAAAATCAGTAGTTCAGTTCATAGGGCAGCAGCAGCAGCGTGATCTACTCACAAACACTTCATGGATATACCAGCAGTCCAGTTCACTATTGTCAAGATAGCAAACAGGAATCAGCAGTAGTGGCACCATCTAGCAGAAACAAGCACTCCTCAGTCTTGGCGTGAGTCAGCAGGAGGGACCAGGGCCAATGGGAACACCAGGAACAGTTCTCAGATATGCCTCTCTCAGTGAAGTGAAGATCAGCAAAGACATGAGACCAACAAGCATTGCACAGATAGCTCTGTAAGCAAGTCAAGCTCCATTCTAGTCCATTATTGCCCCCATCCACCTTCCTTTGCAGGGCACTACCTAAAGGGAGGCAAAATTCAGGGAAGTCTTGACTGCATCTCCCAGCACTCCAGGGTGGAAAACGCAGTCTAAGATGAGGAAGAAACCAGAGCTGGTTCAGGGGTCCCCAGGCCTGCAATGAGACTGGGGCCATGGGATTTTCTGACTCTTGGACATCCAGGCACTGCTGGGAGTCACGGAAGAGCAGAGAACTGAGTCAGGCCATAGGCTGGGGAGAGCATCTAGCCTGGGGCCAGGGGAAAGGGGGAGCTCTGACTTAGTTCAACGGTGATTGTCTTTAGCTTAGTAGCAGTTGTCTGGGAGCTCAGAGAGGCCTTCTATGGAGAGTTAAGCTGTAGCTTTCTAGGCGAAGACCTTCTACAGATTTACCATGGCAGTAGTAGATGAAAAAGACAGTTCATGGTAGAAAATGGCTACACACCATACCATATCAACTTCTCAGGGTAGACCTGCGATTAAATACCTTTCTATTGCAGGGAGGAATGTGTGGGAAGGGAAGCTTATTGGTTAAGCCCTCAGGATCTCTAGGTACCTCAGTAGCATGAAGAACTCTATTCTGGGCCTACAGACTACTGGTCATGTTTCCTTATGTGAGGAGTGTGGCACATGTTCCAGGCCAGGCATTTGGTAGGGAGCAGGGAGTTGCCCAAGTCTCGGGTGTATGCCCACTGAGTCTCCAGGTCTCAAACCCACTCTACCTTACCAAGCTCCCTGGCATGGTTTTACCACCCAACACTCCATTGTGTCCTATGTATACCTATTGTTTCCCAATATCACATGTCCTCCATGGCCTTGCCTCACCATGTATCCTGCCTCAGTTAAGTTCATTCTGCCAATCAGCCACAGTTTGCAGACATCCCAAGAAGCTGTAGCACACCACCAGAAGGGTATTGATGCATTTCTTTCTATGCTGTCCTGACAAATGGAGCTCAACAGCACACATAAGGCAAACTAATAAATACGTGTTGTTATTGAAGAATCCTCCATCACATGTCCTTTCATGTGGTTGCTTTAGCAGAACATCCTTTCACCTGTGTCTGCTTCACTGAAACGTTCCTTCACAAGTCTGCCTTAGTCTTCACTTGTGAACACTTCAGCAGAATGTTCCTTCACATGTTTGCCCCAGCAAAATACCGTCTAACACAACTGACTTTCCAAAGAACCCCTAAATTTCCACTTCAGTTAAGCACTCATCTGTCTTCCTATTCACAGTTTTGAAATGTATGTGTGTGTGTGTGTGTGTGTGTGTGTGTGTGTGTGTGTGTGTGTGTGTGTTGGTAAGGATGACATAAGGGTCTGGTTATTTCTTTCGTCTTTAGGGCATGATGACTACCTACACTCTTGATTTGAAATGTGACTGCTAGTTTTAACAAAGTAGGAGTAAATTATAACTTTTGAAAGTTTAGAAGATAAAAATTGATTTTTCCAACTTAAAATGAACCCATAAAGCTATTAGGTTTAATTTCTGTAACTCGGAATTTGAGATTATATTAATTTTCTGTTATTGTCTATAGTGTGTTGGAACTACATGGAAATATTCAAGAGAATTTAGTGCATGTATAAATCTTAGTCAGATGAAATCAAGTAATTGAATAAAATAAATATAAAACATGTCTTTGAACTATGGACAAGGAATTTAAAGGAGATAAAGTTGCCAGAGTTGTGGAATGTTTTGTTCCTTGGATGTGGCTGAGGAGTGAACCGAGAACTCTATGGTTCTTTTTTGGTGTGTTATTAGAGGACACACTACATATAAGTCATCTGCTTTTCCTGGGAACTGTGGTATTGCTCATGCTGTGGACATTGTTGCAGGGGTCCTGACCAGACAGCTAGGTTCCCAAGGAAGGCAGTGAGGTATATGAGGTCAGCAAATTGGGCCAAAAGCTGAAGACTTCTGGTAATTTAACTCTCTCTCTCTCTCTCTCTCTCTCTCTCTCTCTCTCTCTCTCTCTCTCTCTCTCTCTCTCTCTCTCTCTTGCTATTTTGGAGCCAAAAGCTCATGACTTCTGGCAATTAACTCCTGCTAATAACAACAAAGGAAAAGAAGCTTAGTTACTTGGGTTCATTTCTCTTTGACTTGGGCCTCTCCAGGCAAGCTGCTTAGAATTCCTTAACTCTTCATGAGCCAGAGAGAAAAGAAAAGGAGGGGGGAGGGAGAGGGAAGGAGAGGGAGAGAGGGGGAGAGTCAGGCATACATAGACACAAGAATACTGGATGAAGCAGAAAAAGGCTACATCATCACTATATTATTTTTCTTAGTTTTTAATGCATTCTCAGAATAATTGATCACATGGTTTTCTAAACATTTTTACATTACATAAGTTCATAATAAGTTTAAGACTAGTAGTTCATGTCATAGGTTGATAAGACTTAAGGAGATATAGCAGAATTGTTTACATGTCTTTCCATTAAGACTAGTATCTAACTAAACATTCATTTTTTCTAGCCCCCAGTAAGTTCATTATAAGTTTGAAGCAATATTTTTTAAATTTTTTATTAGATATATTTCTTTATATACATTTCAAATGATATTCCCCTTCCTGGTTTCCTGTTCATAAGCCCCCATCCCCTCCCTTCCCCCTCCCCATACGGGTATTACCCTCATACATCCCCCTTATGCCCCCCATATTCCCCAGCACTGTGGGGGTCCAATCTTGGCAGAACCAAGGGCTTCCCCTTCCACTGGTGCCCCAACAAGGCTATTCTCTGCTACATATGCAGTTGGAGCCCTGGGTCAGTCCATGTAGAGTTTTTTAATAGTGGTTTAGTCCCTGGAAGCTCTAGTTGGTTGGCATTGTTGTTCTTATAGGGTTGCAAACTCCTTCAACTCTTTCAATCCTTCCTCTAATTCCCCCCAATAGGGTCCTGTTCAGTGGTTTGCTGCTAGCATTGACCTCTGTATTGGACATGCTCTGGATGCGTCTCTCAGGAGAGATCTATATCCGGTCCCTTTCAGCATGCATTTTTTAGCTTCATCAATCTTATCCAGTTTTGGTGGATATATTTATATATATATATTATATATATATATATATATATGCATGCCACATGTGGAGCAGGATCTGAATGGCTGCTCCTTCAGTTGCTTCTCTAAACTTTTGAAGCAATATTTTTTAATATCATAACAGCATGGTTTCATCAAGAGACAAATCATCTGCCTTGTCTTTCATTATTTTGAAGTCTCATATAGATAAACTAGTCCTTTTATTTTCTGTCCTCGCACCTATAATAAATTGCCTGCTCACAATTTAATGATCTTCAGTTACCAGATAGTGGCTTCATTCCTATCCTAGAAGGAATGTTACCTTGATTGTAACAAGCCTGGTGCAATGAGCTCACGACACATGAAAGTGTACAGAGCTCTACTTGCAGCCTTTATTCTATAGGGGGCTTGAGATTACGTGTACCAGTTTAGTAGTTCTATAAAATCATTATCAGGAACTAAGAAATCATCAATTCATAAAAGTGCATCTTTATATGGATTCTGTAGAAAACATGCCCAATTAGGTGGGCTGATGCCTAGGAATCACTGGGCTATGTAATAGAGGTAGGAAAGGTATATCAGCAGCAAGAAGCAATCCTGGGTTGAAGTCTCTGAGGAGCCTGCATCTCAGGGCACATCAATTGCAGCCATGCAAAACAGTAGTTCATTTCCAGAAAACTCAGTTGCTTTCCACAGCCTTTCCTAGATGGTTTCTGACACATTTTAAAGGCAAAATTACAATCTTTTCTGGAGAAAGATCTGGACAGTAAATTGTAAGGGGTATAGACTGCTTAAGAAAGATCATACGAGTTAGAATTTGACTTGTGTTTGTAGAAGAGTTAGAATTTGACTTGTGTTTGTAGGTGTGGCCAGAGACTGCAGGCCTGTAAACTGCTGAATGTAACCCATTTAGTATAAAGTATCATTTATACATTATGTCCCTGACTGGACAGGTAGAGAAGAGTTCCCTCTACCGGTCCCTGTTAAGTGCCCTTGTAGTGTCAGCCTCATTCTTTGTCTTCTTTGTTGGGTACTGCGAAAAGAAGAAACAAAGTTGAGGGAAACTACAACCAAACCAGTACAAACAAAAACAAGTCAAAACCAAACCAAACCACTCCCTGAAGAAAACAAAAGCTAAAATAGTTCTTCACTCTGTGGACAATACTGTCACAAGCGGTGTTCTCTTGGCCTTATCTCCCATAAGATTACTTCCCAATTTTCCCAAACTCTGCTTCACGTACACAACTCATCCTACTCTCTTCTGAACATGGAAAGATATTTCTGTAAGAATCCTGGTCAGAAACCTGAGGGGTTTGTATCTACCTACTTTCAGGGCTTAGGCTACAACTTTTCATGAATGTTCATTTATGAAACACCCCTGGGAGCACATTTTCTTGTTCATAATGAAAGTGTTCCACAATAACACTTGGAACATCTCGGTGAATATGTCAGCTTTTGACAAAAAGTCATGAAGCTGTATGGAACGGAGTGTTGAGCATTTATTTGCCAGGGGGAATTCTTCAGGGTTCCCTAGATGGACAGAGCTGATGGGATAAATACTCATGACAATGGGATTTATTGGATTGGGTTGCATGATAGAACTAGGTAGTTCAGCAATAGCTGTCTGCATACCAGACTGCCTAACTCAGTACCTGTTTAGTCCATACTTTTTTTTCTTCACAGACCCAACATGGCCCTAAAAGCACGGAGAATTGCTGGTAGGAGGAGTCTACATTTGGGCATTTTACCAACAATCCTGGACTTTCCTATGCAATGCATTGAATGGATGTCCTTCAAAGGTCCACAAGTTATGGCTTCAGCTCTAGGATGGCTTTGCCCTAGAGTGGCCTCTGTTCACAGATGTTGAGACCATTGTGAAGTGGTTCTTAATGGGATGCCTATTTCTCACTGGAAATATGCTCTGGAAAAGTATGGTGAGAAACAGTCATCCTTCCTGTTCCTATCCCTCCCTCCAGAATTCTTAACAACGATCAACTTTTTTTCTTCATAAGTTAATTAATTCAGGTGTTTTATTAAAGTACCATGTATTAAAAATGTATATTTTCTTTCTTAGTTATAGTTTTGTAGTTATAAGCATTTAGTTATTATCTCCATTAATATATTATGTATCAAACTTTGAAAACTGCTAGGATATAGCAGGTACTGATAAATATTATCACCACAAGCAATCAAGTCACTCTTTTTTTTTTTTTTTGGTTCTTTTTTTCGGAGCTGGGGACCGAACCCAGGGCCTTGTGCTTCCTAGGCAAGCGCTCTGCCACTGAGCTAAATCCCCAACCCCGAATCAAGTCACTCTTTATACTTCCTGTTTACTTATCTAACTTTATAATTATATGCTCTCAAAAGCAGTTACTAGTTGTACTTATCTTTGAGCAGCTATTTATAGGGATATATAGTAATTGTTTATTAAATAACAATGATATTTGTTCTTCATGGTAAAATACTAAAGGATTTTACTAATTGGAGTAAATGGAAAAATAATTGTTTAAAAGAGATCTGTTATTTCTCAAGCCCTGAGGTAGACAAGGCATGCTGTGAGTAACCACTCTCATCTTCTGGCATCAGCTATTATCTTAGCTGAGTTTGCACCCCTACCCCAGTTGGACTTTAACCTTTCTCATCTCTTATCTCATTTATCTTTGGACTGGTTTGACACCACTCTTTATCCCCTCCCTGTGCTTGCCTTGTTCTTTGTATTTGGTGTCACTGTGTTGTCTCAACAGAATGCTCTTGATTCTTGAAATAGAGATTTAGTACACCAGCTTTGATTTTTCCTCAGTTCCCAAAATTTTAGCTCTCCATTTGTCTTTCCCACTCATCACCTTCTCTGTTTTGCCGAACTCTGTTTTGTGCAGAAGATACTCAAGTAGCTTCTAATAATCCAAAGTGGGAGCTGTGATAAGCTGTTATAGTCCTCCAACACCTTTCAAAGGTACACATGTTTTTATTTGAGACACATAAAAGGATGTGCAATATACATTGGACAACATAATACATAAATTCTGAAACTAGTTGTGGTATTTTCAAATGATGACATGAAATCTATTCCTGGTAACCTGTCTATCTCAGAACCTAGCAAATATAGGTTATCTCAAGCATGAGATACATAAACATGAAACTACTTTTAAGCATGTAAAACAACTTTAATTGTGTGGATAGGGTGATGTGAGAAGTAGAACCTATGGAGGCCAAATACATCAGAACCCTAGGGCTAGGGTTACGGTGATTGTGAGATTCCTGATGTGGGAACTGGGAACTGAACTCTGGCTGTCTATAAGAACACTACCTACTCTTAACTAGTGAGCCATCTCTCCAGCCCAAAGAATGTGGAGTTTAATCTTTAAATGAAATTCTCTGTTTAATTTAGTGTTTCCATTTCACTGGACAAAGGAAAGACTAACATCAGGGGCAAGGTAGTAATGACAATTACAAAAATCAAGATATGAGAGAGAGAGAGAGAGAGAGAGAGAGAGAGAGAGAGAGAGAGAGAGAAAGAGAAAGAGAGAGAGAGGAAGAACCATTTTCTTGGACATGTTAATGGTAGAAAGTTTAAGCCTTTGACAGGAAGATTTTTACAGTACGTGAAAGTCTCTTACTGGGTCACCATTACTCAAAGAAGGATCTGTTGAAAATAAGAAATTCATAGCTTTCCTGCTGACATGGTGAGAAAGAAAACTTCAAAGTAAACCTTTAAGAAATGATTTTTAAAGCAGGAAAGTTGAAGCTTGACCCAGTAATAGGTTTTGAAAGGGTGTTTCGTATCTCTGTGGTAAGTCGGGCTGTCCCACAGACAAGCTCCCAACCCAAGCACAAGTAGGCTGGAGGCACCTTAATAACGATATTGATTGACTATAAACAAAGACAGGCACACGTAGCCAGGAGAGCCAAGAAAAATGTATTTGAGGGAGAATGATTCTTATCCTCCTTTGGGATGACTAATACCACAGCCATAGAAATTCATTTACAACAAACATTTTTGAGATCCTACAATGTGCCCAGTACCAGATAAAAGGCCCACTTCTAACCCTCAAAGTATCTGCAGGCTACTCTGTGTGTTTTAGGCAGCTCGGTAGTGGAGGGAGGAATCTATGATCTATACACAAACTCAAAACAGCCACTTTAGCATTACCAGAGACCCACTCCATTGAATAGTTCTGGAAAAAGAAGTACACCACACAGACTGGCTTTCGATGTGTTTTTGTCATGACATAGCTCAATGACTTAGGATAGCTCATGCACATCACTTTTGTGAGCCCTACTTCCCTCTTCCCCACATATAGGGCACGATTATAGTGATGGTGGACACTAGTGAGAACACACTAGACCCTTGTTCATGGAATTGTGTCCCTGAAACACTGGGCGGTGGAAGCCTGGGCGTGCAGATACATGCATTCCCGAGTTCCTCTTTGCAGGGTGTTCAAATTGCATCTGTTTATGTACCTGGGAAGTTCCCACCAAATTGAAAACAGTTATTGAATTTGCTTTCCTTCTCTACTCTGTCCCTGCCCCTTGTTCCTATGCTATGGTAACTTTTTATTTTTGTCTCAGGGTCCACTTCTGAGAACATTTTAACTTATGCCAAGCCTGATGTGATGTTGCTGGTACAAAGACTGTTGCTTCTGTTGCCTTGTTTACTGGCATACGCCTTGTAGCAGAGCAGAACACATGAAGAAATGGGGGCGTGTGGAGGGTTGACTGGAAGAGCGATCTTAGGTGTTTGCAGATAGAGCATTAAAGTTGTGTTTTATATTTAAAAGCCCACATGAATGCTGGCTTCCTCATAGAGCTTTAGTAGCTCACATGTGAGTTCCTCACAGCTCACATGCATGCTTTAGTAGGCAAAATCATGTTTGTTCTCCCTCCATAACGTCTAGACTGCTGCAGCAGTGCTTTGCCTGAACTTCCTGTTTCGGGTATTGTTACTAAGTGGCCTTTTCCGTATGCAAACTTGACCACATCATTCTTTGGATTAAAACTTTGAAAGAAGCTGACTGTGTTGATTAAATTCAAGCCCGTTAGCCTGCTTTAAAGTTCTGCATAAATTGGGATGTGCGTACCCTCCCACCCCACCATTTGCTGTCCTCTCCTTGACACTTCACCTAGCCTTCATAAATGGCCCCCAACCCTTTTAATTCTCTGTGTTTTCTTGACCCTAGCTTTTATTCTCTTGTCTCAGTTTGGAGTTTACCCCACTACTCTTTAACTTGTCTGGGTTTATCCCTGTCTGTGTGTTTCAGCTGCTTCCTAATCTTTCTTCATCACAGCACATTTCTTACCATTTTGTTTTGCCTGTAAATCTGATTCTTCCCTAGAAGACAAACATGTGAAGGAGATTGCACCTTGGCTCCTTGTTTTCCAGGGTTTTACCCAGGTAAAGATTATGTAGTACTTAGGGTAAAATATTATTCCTGGCACCAGTCAGCTTGCCACTCTGTAAGCTCTTTCAGTCTTGGACTCTTCAGCTGTATATTGTGGAAGATAATACCCTCTTTATAAGATGATTAAAAGCAAATAAGTCATGAGGTTTAACATAATGACCCATAGAATGTGTTCGATAAATGACAACTACTGTTACTGTAATTGCTGCCACAATTATTAAGATTCTAATAATTTTGATGTTTGGCATTCAATATATAAGTATGCAATGACTATATAAATACAAAACAAACAGGAATAGTTCATACCTTTCATTTGTTAATGAGCCAAGTATTTGTCATTGCTTATCAATTCTTGGAAAAGCTGAGCTGAATTGAACATAATGATAAGTACAAGATTAAGCAGCAACTAGGAAAATTTTCCTTGTCACCTTATTGTCACAAAGAAATATATATATGTGTCCGTGACTGGCTTTTGTTCTTTAGTGGATTTATTATAATTAAACAATGAGGCTAAAAACAAGAGAATATCATCAACTGAATGAGACTTAGCTCCTCTCAGAGGGTTCCCATGTCTTAATCCTTAGAACCCATGGGTGTGTTGTGTTGCATAGTAAAAGGGACTTGACAGTACTATTAAGTTCAGGGGTGTCCAATAAAATCAAAGGGCTTTCAGCAGAAGAATCAGGAGGCTGCGTCAGAGAGGGAAGACATAAGAATGGAGGCATGGCCAAATAGAACCATGGATGAGAGTGAGGGTAGCCCCCAAGAAGTAGAATAGACAGGGAGCAGATTCTCTGGGAGGCTCCAGATGGAACAAACCCTCACAGAACCCTGGAAGTCCAAGGAATCCTCTAGAACTCTAAGCAATGATTTTTCTATTACTTGAAGCTGTACTTATTGATTGTGGTGATTTGTTACAGCTGTAGTTGGAAAAAGAAGGCTTTGTTGACATACACTGAAATATTGCTGACAAGTGGCTTTAGCACAATATTTTGAGGATGAAGAGATTGCTAAGCCTAAACTGACATGGAAGAGATGATCTCTTGTTCTGTAAAGAGATGAAGACACTCTGGAGACACACATTTCATCTTCTGCTAGATATCTAAATGGGGGTGGGGCACTAACCTTTCCTACTAGAGGCTCCAACACCTCTATATATACATAACTCTTTAATGAAGCTGTTTTAAACATGTGCCTCTGTATTGCATTTATGTATGTGGTATAACAAGCCTTCCCTCATGACTTTTCCATTCTTAAAGTGTCTAAGTGTCTGGCTTTGGCATTTTTACCCCTCTTGGATGATCTGAAAATACTTCTCAACAGCATTTAAATTTTCTTTCAGTTTTTATTTACATTGCATGATATTTAGAAAATATAGGCATCTTACCTTTATCAAGGCTTTCTTACTCATAAATAATGTTAAAATTCAGGTTGAGCTGTCTTATCTGAATTCCCAGTCAAGTGCCATCTCTTCAAATAAGTTCTGTAGACTTAGCATTTGATTCAGTTCTAGAAAAGGCATTTCTGATGTGATGAATGGATGCTTCCATTCCTGCCACACTGTCTGCTCATACCATTTTGTTGTCACAGAAACGTATGCTTGATCTTTTTCCTGTTTTGATCTCCTACTTTGCAGGATCTATGACTTGTTTTATGCACATGAGAAACATGTGTTGTGCATAATTTTCTTTTTGTTGTCTGGAATATATAAATACACTGTGATAGCAATTTTATTTGTCTTGCACGGTCTATTCCTTTCATTTTTGTGTGATTTTTATTTCCAAAAAAAATTTCAGTGCTTCTCTTTGTTGAAGGAGAGGAGATGGAGAAGAAGGAGGAAAGAGAAGAAGCAGAAGCAGTAGCAGCAGTAGCAGCTTGGGCCAGAAAATTGCTCAACTGGTAAACGTGCTTGCCAACAAGCCTGACAACCGAAGTTTAATTCATGGAATCCATGCGAGAGAGTTCCATGATGACAGTTGTCCTATGATTGCCACCCATGCACTGTTATATGTGTGGGAACACACACATATGCACACATATGATATTAATAAAATATTACAAAGAAATAATAGACAGGGTAGGGCATGCAGACATACAACAAAAACATCCAGAACATTCACTGAGTTAGGTCCTTGACTTAAATGTGTGGTCAGGTAATCCTAAAGTTCTATACAATGTGGAGCAATGTGACCCAAATCTTTGCCAAGCACCTAACTGCAATCCCCATCAGTCCTCATTGGGTTCCTCCCTTTCCTTATGTAGACATAAGCAAAACACAATTTTATTCAACCCGGATGGAGAAATCCTCTGTAAACCTGGGAAAAATCAATGACTATGACTTTTGGGGCATCTTTTGAAAAGGCTCCCATTGCACTGTGGGAAAACTCTTTACTGGGGAAGAAACGATTATGTATCAGCTGATGCAATTCTACTTGGAGGCTAAATATCCTTGACTGAGGAGACTGCAGTTTTCTGAGATACTAAAAGCTTTCCCAGGCTTTCTTCATGCATTTCACACAGTGCTGTCTTTGACTCCCAGCACTTGGCATGGCTGTGCTCATCAGGAAAAGATCTGTACAATATGTCTTCTTCTACATCAGAAGGAAAAGATGAATCTTAAAGAACACACTATGGAGTTGACATTTTAAGAAGTAATTGATTTGAATGAGGATAAAAATTTTGTTTCAAATTAGTTTTAAATTGGTATTTTGAATTTCTGTCGCCTACTGAAATTGATAGCAAGGCAAAATAAAAGTACTCAAGATAGTACGGTTAATATAATTAAATAATAATAATAATAATCATATTATCAATTGATGTGAAATTCACTGTAGTATATATACACACATTTACATTTATACACACACATACACACACATACACACACATATGAAGAATAAATAGGAAGAATTAACAATGGTCAGCCCTAGGTATGTGTGTGTGAAAATTGTTTGCATGTGTATTTTAATTTTAGAATGCCTAACCTCATAATTAAAACATTTAAAATACCCATAACTACATTAACATTTCAATGCACATAAAATTTGCATGAGGATCTTTCCCAGTTATATAAGAACATGGATGGTAGAATGAACGCTATGCATTAAACACATGCAACGCAACATGCCACACAAGCTGGCAGTGTGAAAGAGGCTGTGGCCTGTCATGGTGACACTCAGGATGTAGAGCAACCGTCAAGCTCACATCCTTTCCTTCCTGCTTCCATGCTTCCTGATTCCATCTGCTGCCTGCTTTTCTGCAGTCATAGCCAATGGCATGCTTGGGATCGGTTCGGAACTCTCTTCAACTGGAGCTGCCCATATGTTCATTATAGAAAATGTGTTTGCATTTTCCCTGCAGCACACCGCATGTACTGACACTGTCTGACTGTGAATTTATAGCTGGAGGAGAAGAGGGACTGGCAGCTGAAGTGAAAGGAAGTTGGTGAGAAGTAGAACTTCAGCCGGGGAGTTTCTAAGTTTCACACGCCCGTGGGAGCTCTTCTCTTTAGCTTGGGTCTCGTGGCATAATGCTTGAGTGATTGTTTTGACTCCCCTCAAGCTCTTTCCACATAGATATACTTATGATTTCATCAGCTAGCACAGCACATGAACTTTTTCAACACATGCCCCAGTGGAACACATGTCAGTAATCTCCAGTGGGTTGAAGTTTGACTTTAAGATGATTTTCTTTCCCTCAAACACTGATTCTAATGATTTTTACATCATGGATACTTCTACAGTCAATAGCACCAATGCACTCTGGTTTAATTCTGCATTACATAGTTGGAGGGAAGGATAGAGAGAGGAGTAAGTAGATGGATGGAGAATAAGTGGATGGATAAACAGACAGATGGGAAGAGAGAAAGAGAAGTGACTCAATGGTTTTCTTGTTTTTGGCTAATCTGAGAGCTTCTATTTGAGAGCAAATGATTGCATCTAATACACATAAATTGAGAAAATTTTGTTTGTTGAATCTACATTCTTGTGCTTCATCCAACATTCTTGGCAGCTATTGAGAATGTTGTATCATCTTGTCCATGAGTTTTGTAAAATTTATTGCTTCTACTAATTTTGGAGGAATGCCATATTACAATCAAATTTATTTTGTTATTGACTACCTATGGTTTTAGTTGCTCACTGTATGAGCTTGCTTGAACAGCCTTGGAAGTGCAACTATTTGGAAGGCTTAAAACAACACAGTTCCACTTTTTTCTCAGTTCTGATTTCCTTGGAATCACATTCCTTCAGAAGGTTCTAGAAAAGCATTTTTCCTTGTCCTATTTCAGTTTTCTAGACTTTCCAGTGGCTTTAATATTCCTGGGCTTGCAGTTAGATCTCTCTAGTTGTTGCTGTTGTGAACACAAGCAAGAACTCAGAAGCTAGAGTTGAATTTGCCCCTGGACAATGCTCCTGGACACACTGGGTCCTGGCTATGACTAGCTGTTCTGTGTTTCTTCCCTGCTTTGCTTTTCACTCTCGTTTTCATGAGCAATGCATCCCTTCATGTCTCTTCCTTATTATCAAGGTCTCACAAATTACTAAAAGACTTCTTCCAGGCCCCCAGCATTCTGTTCCCTTCCCTTCCATTCCATTCTGTCCTCCACCATCTTAAACTAGGAGTCAGTTTCTCTGGACTTAGTTCCTAACCACATTGTACATTCATATGCTATTACAGCATTTATTCAGCCTCGCTTCGAATTTGGTAAATTGGGAGTAAGAATTAGTGTCTCTAGGTATATTGTTTATCATAATGCTCAGCACAAAAAAAAAGTCAATGCATACATGTAAGTTCTACTTTGTAATCATTTGTTTTTGTCCTGTGGTTATTTGTAACTCCCCATGTATGTTTCACTGTTCTCAGAAGCAGGGGAAGCCAGGATATTTGCTCTCTACACACATGTGTGCCACATGCTATCAAGTGTGTGTTCAACGAATAGATGTACGGCACACATGTTTGTAGTTTAGTAAAGGGGAAAAGAGCCTTTTAGGGTCTGTCTTAACTCTCTTCATATGACACATCTGTGCCAGTTCTTTTTTGGAGTCATAGTAGAAAACTTTTCACCCTTCATATATTTCAGCAAGCACATACTCATCCAATGTTATGGTTTTAAGTTTTTATGAATGAATAATAAAATAATTGTAATCCTCACTGTAGTACAATTTGTATTTGTCAGATACTTGATTCTTATTAGAAACTTGCGTTGCTGTCTCAGTTTCTCGTCTTCCTAAAACCACGCAAAAACAGTTTTTGTGGTTTTCCAAGTTAACAGAAAGAAGAAATGATGCTCAGGCCAATCCAGCTACAATGGAGAACAGCACGGTAGCAACAGAGCACAAGCCAGCTGAAGCTGCTGCAAAAGCCCTTAATATTCCTTCCTCATTGTGTTGCCTTCCTTCCTTTGGTTATTAAAATACTATCTTAAAAATGTGAGTCCTGCTAAGACTGAACCCACAGTGAACTAGTCTATGGGGGGAGGGCGGCAATGGGGGGAGGGTTGGGAGGGGAACACCCATAAGGAAGGGGAGGGGGGAGGGGGATGTTTGCCCGGAAACCGGGAAAGGGAATAACACTCGAAATGTATATAAGAAATACTCAAGTTAATAAAAAAAAAAAAAAATGTGAGCACTAGGGAGAATTGTCCACTATGGTGGCAACACCTCCTTCCTCCTGCTGTGTTCACTGTCCTCAGTCCTTCTCCACTAGCACGACGGCTCTCCATACCAAGTAGTTCCTTATTGCGTCATCCCCAAATCTTTCCCACTACATAGCCATCCTATTACAACTGGACTTATCTCCCTGACTCCCTTAACTCCATTGTCATGAAATGAATTCAGGCAAGACACAAGTGTAGTGTAGAGGACTCAGGAGGTCCTTTAAAGGGTGAGGACGGGCAATGATCAAAGACACGATCACTTTGGAAATTATTCACAGTGGCCAAAGGAATGTTGTATAAGAAAACACTCAGGGTAAGAATGGACAATAGCCAAAGGAACCATTACACAGGAAATCGTTCTTACTACGTGAAAGTGAATCATGGCAAAGGGGTTATGTTTAGGAAAAACACTGTGGCAAGCAGGAGTGGACAATGAGGGTAGACTATTGTGCCAGTCTATAGCCTCTAGAAACTATTTTCTAAAGTTTCTTGGAACAGGCAGTTCCTGGGGGTGTTTTCCTATGTGGGTGCTTGGCAGACCCACTTGGATTAACTCCTAAGGGAACATATAGTAGTGGAGTTTTTTATTTGTTTGTTTTCCCAGAAAGCCTCCTGCTGGGTAGTAATCTGATAATCTTGGCAGTTCTTGGAGACAGAAAGCTATGTCTCCATCCAGGGTGATCCATACCACTCAGAGACTATATCTTTGAAAAATCATGCAACGATAGATTTTAAAAGATTAAATAAAAATATGAATCTATAAAATTAGATATGCTGTGCCAGGAGGAAACGGCTTTCCCTTAATGGGCCTCCAAAGGACCCTGCTACCTCATTTCCTTGTGGTACTTTAAATTTTAAAGAGAGGCAATTATGGTGCTTCCTCCCTTCCTTTATGGTGTGTTGTTTTCATTTATATAGTTAGCGAGTTCCCAGGGGCACAGGAGGTAAGGCCATGAGGGAGGGACTCCATCCTTCTGGATGACCTTCAAGCCTACTAACTTTCCCATAGCTACCAACCACTTTACCCGATAATGGCTGTCAATGTGTTTCTTTTCACTGAGTGATAAGCAGGGCTTCTGCTTTGTCATCTGGTGTTTTATAAGGAAAACTCAGAAATAATGAGAAATACCTATTCATCCCAGGCCGGAGACTTGGGAGCTATTTACATGAGAATTAGAATGGACTTAGAGAAACGTGGGTGACTTAAAAAACATCTACATCAGAATGCAGTATCAGTTAAATCCCATCTTCAGTTAGCTTTCATTTTTTATATACTCCAGCAGTCACCAAGAAAGCATGTTGCTTGGAGATAGGAGAAAGTGATGGTTGGAGTCTTAGGTGAGGGTCTGATGATCTCTTCCCAATCTCTTCTAAAAGAAGTGTTACCAGCTCTCTGACTATCAATAGAAACCACAGACTTAGCTTTCAACTGTCTTGTTCATAGTTCCTTGTCAGGAATGAAGGCTGAGGTGTTCTGTAAGTGACTCAGCAATCTGTTCCGTGACCACCGATGGTCATGTCAGCTTCCAAGAAAATCACTTCAGGACAAAACCAATCAAATAGACTGTAGTGTAGTTTTCACCCTCCTTCTGTATTGCCCTAATTTTGAAAAATTTGCCCCTCTTGGAAAGGGGATTTCAGAAGGAAAAAAAAATTCAGAAGAAAATGCAGCCATGGGTAGGGACAAGATGATTTTGTACTCTGACCTCAGAAAGGCTTGTTTTTTTTCCCACAAGAGCAAGAAATACTTTTATGTTCTTATAAGGGCCTACAAAATGGTTTCATCCAACACATATGCAACCAGAGAAGGAAGGACTGTTGAGATCCAGCTGTGACCTGGCCTGGGTTATTCCACATGTGTAAAACCATTGTTTTCAGACTGCCTTATCTTAAAGACTCCATTTTCTGAGTAGTTTGTTCTCTCTGAGGATGAAGATGCTGTGTTTCAGTTGTCATTCGAATAGCACTTTCTGTCCAGCACCACCTACATGAAACAGAGTTATAGGTGCATTATTCCAAGTTGTAGAAAAGGTGCTATCTTATAGATTTATCAGGGTGAATCTGGATTTCAGGGACACATAGGTATATTTTAAACTATATATGTAAAGTAAGAGCTGATTGGATGTGCAGAATTGAACAAATGATGTAACTCTCCCATCTGGGCCTTATAAAGAGGAGGACACTTAAAGCTAGGATGACCTATTGACCTATCAACCTATCATTGGTGTGTGCATTAAGGATTGAACAAGGGGAGAACCCTTGTCTATCTAAAGGGCTCTACCTCAATTCAGCTCACTACTGTTGTTGATGCAGCCTGCCTTGCTATCAGCCTGTCTTCCAGCTCACCATCTTGACCAATCACCCATAAATTCATCCACCCATCAACCCATTTGCTCATCTGAATCCAGTACTGTCACCAAGCTCCTGCAGCTGAACTCTGACCCAGAAGTCTGACAATGTTGTGACTACTGTTGCTTCTTTAACTGCTCCTATAGCTACATTTTTGATTTGATGTGATGTCAGTATCCTCTGTTGTAGCAGTTCTCAATCTGTGGGGAATGATCCCATTGGGAGGTGGGGTACACATCAGATATTTACCTTACAATTCAGAACAGTGGCAAAATTACAGTTATGGAGTAGCAACAAAAATAATTTTTGTGGCTGGGTCACCACAACATGAGGAACTGTGTTAATGTTGCAGCATTAGGAAGGTTGAGAACCAGTGCTGTTTTGCATTTCTATTTGTTCCTCTGCTCCTTGGGAACCATTGAAACATCTCTGTGATGTATAATGGTGTGATCTGGGGGGTTCATAACAGAAATTAGTAAATAACCCATGTTTGCCTCAGCCAGAACTATCACGAAAGGCAGAAGAATCTGGGAAACTGCTGCCAGAGAAAACTCCTATTTTCTGAATTTATTGTTATCCAGTAAACCTGAAATTGTGGGAAGACCCAAGTATGATCAACATGTTCATTATGATTCTAACATATCACACTCATAGCAGGGAAGTAGGGGAGGGAAGGTCGGAACAGAGGGGAGGAGGGAGACAGGTGAGGGTGGGAAAGAAAAAGATGTGTAAGATAAAAAGGTAAAGATTCCAATACAGCTTATGGGAAGAATTTGGGTATCTCCTCTAAAATTAAACAGGAATAGAAGTTGTTAGATTCCCCAGCAGGCTTTTCTGTATAGTAACGTGTTGAATTGTTATTTTGTGACCACTGCTATGAGAAAAATCCACTAAGACTGTGTTCTTCATACCTTTTTTCTTTTTTTCCCACATCAAGAGTGTGAACTGATGCTCCCAAGGAAAAGCCACATCTGTGATAATGATTTTATAAGACTGGAGGGCTGGAGAGACGGTTCAGCAGGTAGGAGTGCTTGCTGCTTTTCCTGAAGATCTGATTTAGCTTCCCAGCTCCCAACAGCAGGTGCCCACGACCTCCTATAACCTCAGCTACAGGGAAATAGGATGTCTCTGGCCTCACCAGGCATCCTCACGCATGTGTGCACACCCACATGAAGATATGTAACATAATTAAATTTTTTTTAATCTTACAAATAAGAGTTTACAAGGCTAGTTGATTGATTTAAATTTCTGTGCTTATAGAATGTAGTAGGTCTGGAACCCCATTATCTTAGTCTTCTGTCATTGCTTTTTATTATCCACCTTTCTGTCTGACCTAATGTTCTCTCTCTCTCTCTCTCTCTCTCTCTCTCTCTCTCTCTCTCTCTCTCTCTCTCTCTCTCCTGAGACAGGGTTTCTCTGGGTAGCCTTGGCTGTCCTAGACTCAATCTGTAGACCAGGCTGGCCTCGAACTCAGAGCTTCACCAAATGCTGGGATTAAAGGCATGTCACCACTGCCTGGGCTTGTGACTCTTAAGACAGGCAGATAAAAGATTCCCTTTCTGTGCTGTAACTGATCTACCTGGTGTTCCCATTGAAGTATTTTAAAAATAGACTTATGACATTCTTTGCTGTTATTACCGAAAACTTCATGACAACATCACCACATTAACATGGTATTTGGGGTCATTGTAATCCACATTCTTGGGCCATGGACCTGTGGAATAAAGTACCTCTTATTTACTTTGAGATAAGAGCTCTGTTTTTCTTTGGCAAGAGCATATCTAGATCTTACATTTGGGAACTGTTTAAAGGAAACTCCATTTTCAGAGTTGATGATTTATTGTATCGGAATGTGGCAAATAAAATAACACAATTAGAAATGATAGTAAAATTCGCAAAAGTATTGATCACCAGATATTACTCTTTCAAAATATCTCTGTAAGATTAAAATGCAAAACAAAACCAAATAGATCATAGATAAGCAAGAATGAAGACAGCATGGTTTTTGTGTTGTAACTTTGTGTCTTTGGATAAAATTAGTTCTGGCCATAAAATATGGCAAAATGAACCCTTATACACTAGCACTTATTTATATTATCCTGTATTGCTTATGTTTCAATGCTTTCTTGTTGTCCAGATTAAAAATATTTACTCCATTTTCATGTCTGTCAAATATTATCATGAATGCAATCCTTCCTGAAATCATGATTGACTAGTACCCTTCTTCCTGGCCCCCCTCCAACCCCCTTACAGACTAATTGAGAGAGTTTATACATTATAAACCTTACTCACTTCAAATGTATGTCTTTCAGTGTGTTCACAGAATTATTCAATACTTATCAATATCTAATTTAAAAATTTTATTCTTCAAAGAAACCCGGTACCCTAAAAGTGATGTTTATCAAACTCTGTCTCCAGTCATTGGCAATCACGTGGTTTCTCTCTGCAATTAGTTGGGAGGCAAAGTGAAAAGGAAAATGACAGGAATCCATATAGGATTGAGTTACAGGGTTTCTTGAGATTCACTAGAATGAAGTCTCCCAAGGGAACGTAGGACCTTTTCTAAGATATATACGCCCAGAGCCACCAACAAGTTACAGAGGTAGCATATGTACTCACAAGCGGGGTTTTTGTTTTGTTTTGTTTTGTTTTGTAATTATCTTAGCTTCCTGGGGAGGGAGGGGTATTCCACTTTGGTGTTTCAGTTCTACCATAAGTAGACAGTGACATTCAATAGGTAGCAGAAGCCGTTAGGCACTATTGTGAACTCACTATACCAAAAACATAAATGGACACATTTGTGTATTTCCAGTCTTAGATTTTATTGAGTAATAATGCATTTACAAACTACGTCAATTTCTCTTTTGGCTGCAATTTGCCAAGTGGCTCCAATGTTCTTGATGGATGGCTATTAGAAAACACAATTTCTTTTTCTCCAGTCTTAATAATTAATATTAACTCTTAGACCACCGCATCATACTCTCTCTTTCTCTCTTTGCTCGCTTTTATTCTTTATCCATTGTTTCTGTCTCTCTCTCTGTGTCTCTGTCTCTGTGTCTCTGTCACTGTCTCTCTCTGTCTCTCTCTCTGTCTCTCTCTTTCTCTCCCTCTGTCTCTCTGTCTCTCTGTCTCTCTGTCTCTCTCTCTCTCTCTCTCTCTCTCTCTGTGTATACATATATATGTATGTAACTTACTGAGTGACTACAAAAATTAAAGTATCTACAGCACAGTTTAAGGAGTTGCAAGAGACCTTACCAGATAGAGGCAAAGAGCTGATACAAATGCAGGGAAAGGCACTGAAGTTCAACAAGCTAATAACAAGCACAGTTGGAGTGCTGCTAGAGGCTGGGTTGCAGGACCACCACGATGATGAGTAGGTCTTCAGGGTTGAGCTGAGCTCCAACGATGAGGCACAGGACCACGTGTGACTGGGTAAGTGCCGGGATGGAGAGCAGGATGGCAATTCAAGTAGTGGAGACAGAGCCGAGCTACAGCACACAGTTCCTGAGAACAGTAGACAGTTCACCTGTCATTCCCTTGACAAACCACATGATCTGATGACAAGTTGGAGGGGGACATTGGCACTCCGTCTGAGGTCCATGTGAGGATGCCTTCCCCTTCTGAGGTCTATATGAACGTGCTGCATCCTTCTTTGATCTTTGGTAAGTTTTGGAACCCAACTTACTGATACTAATACTATTCTTTTTGGTTTTGTTTATGTTTTAATTAAACACCAATTTAGAAAATCTAAGAAGGAAGGTGCTGGGCCAAATATCTGTGTGAACAATAAAGCAACAAGCAGAGTGCTTAGTATTTGTGCATCTGTACATTATATACATGCAGAAGTAATCATGTCTGCAACTTTACTGTGCATGAATTCTGACTATACTTTATAAGTTATATCTCACTGTAGCATTTCTGTGAGGAAGGGAAGTCATTAGCAGAACAGACAGCTCAGTGACAGAGACGGTTCAGGTTCATGGCAGATCCAATGAGAATCAACTTCCAAATTCTGAGCTCCAGCAGCTTCAGTATTAGCATAGGTTAGGGCTTCTCAGTCTCCCTTTGTTTGCATCCTCTTTATTTCAGCTTCAGGCTCAGGACAGATTCTTGAAGGGTGAACTTTGGGGTGACTTTAGCAGAGGATAGGGTGGCAGATCTACCACCCACAGGCCCAGAGCCATGTGTAGTTGCAGGTGTGTGTCCCCAGTCTGCTCTAGTCGTCCTCCACACCATCCGTTTCTATATTTATTTATTTATTTATTTATTTATTTATTTATTTATTTATTTATTTATTATTTATTCACTTTACATCTCAATAGCAGACCTTCCTCTCCACCCAATACAACCTCATACAATTTCTGTCCCAATTCCACCCTCTGGGTGTTACCTGCCCCCCACTTCCCTACTCCCACCCCTGCACATCAAGTCACTGCTGGAATACACATCCACATCCTCTCCCACTGAGGCCAGACAAAGCAATCTATTTAGGGGTACAGGATCCACAAAAAAGCAGCAACAGGCCCAAGGACAGCCTCTACTCTAGTTGACGGGGGACCTGCATGAAGAACAAGCTACTACTTATCTGTTACATATGGTCAAGGGCTTAGGTCCAGCCCATGATCAATCTTTGGTTGGTGATTCAGTATTGTAGAGCCCCCAAGGGTCCAGGTTAGTTGACTATGTTGGTCTTCCTGTAGAGAACCTGTCCTCTTTGGGTTCCTCAATCTTTCTCCCAACTCTTCTGTAAGACTCTCTTTGCTCCATCTAATATTTGGGTGTGAGTCTCTGTAACTCTTTCCATTGACTGCTGGGAGGAGCCTCTCAGAGGACAGTTATGCTAGGTTCCTGTCTATAAGCAGAACAAAGCATAAATAATAGTGTCAGGGATTGGTTCTTGTCCACGGGAGATGTCTTAATTTGGGGCAGTCAATGGTTGGTCATTCCTCAGGCTCTGCTCTATCTCTGTCCCTCTACATCTTGTAGGTAGGGCACGTTTTGCATAGAAGATGTTGTGGGTGGCTTGCTGCCCTTATCCCTTCACTGGGAGTCCTTTCTGGCTACAGGGAATGGGCATATAAGGACCCATATCCTCCACTTCTAGAAGTCTCACCTAGCATCACCTCCATTGACCCTCTGGGGTCTCTCCCCATTCCAGGTCTCTGGCATGTTGTAGAAATTGCCCCCTTCTTTCTCCTCTGTTCTTCTTACATCTGATCTCCTCATCCCTGCCTGCCTCACTGCCCTCATCTCCTCTTCCATCCACTTCCCCCTTCTATTGACTCGCAATATCTATTTTGTTTCCCCCTCGGAGAAAGATCTAACCATCCTCCCTTGTACCCCCCTTGTTATTTGGCTTCTTGGGATCTGTTGATTGTAGCATGGCTATCCTGTACTTTATGCTGATATCCACTTATAAGTGAGTAGCAGTACATACCATGCATGTCCTTTTGAATCTGGGTGACCTAACTCAGGATGATATTTTTCTACTTCAATCCGTTTGCCTGTGAAATTCATGATGGTCTAGTTTTTAATGGCTGAGTAGTATTCTGTCCTATAAATGAACCACATTTTCTTTATCCATTTTACAATTGCGGGTCATCTAGTTTTCCAGTTTCTAGCTATTATCAATAAAGCTGCTACAAACAAAGCCGAGCAAGTGTCCTTATGGTGGAGCATCTTTTGGGTACATGCCCAGGAGTGGTATAGTGAAGTGTTGAGTTTGAACTATTCCTAATCTTTGAGAAACTGCCAAGTTGATTCCCAGAGGAGGCACACGATTTTCACTCCCACCTTTAATGAAGAGGTGCTCCCCTTGCTCCAAAGCCTCCCAGCATGTATTGTCCTTTGAGTTCTTAATCTTATCCATTCTGGTGGGTATAAGGTGGAATCTCAGTCATTTTGATTTTCATTTCCCTAATGACTAAAGATGTTGAACATTTCCTTAGGTGCTTCTTGGACGTTTAAGATTCCTCTATTGAGAATCCTCTCTTTAGCTCTATACCCCATTTTTAAATTTGATTATTTTGGATTGTTGATGTCTAACTTCCCGAGTTTTTTTTATTATATATTTTGGATATTAGCCCTCTGTCCATTGTAGGATTAGTGAAGATTTTTTTGCAATAAGTAGGCTGTCATTTTGTCTTTAATCCATCTGTACTTGAGTTTTGCATAGGGTAGTAAATATGGATCTATTTGTAGTTTTCTACATGCAGATTAGACCAGCACCGTTTGTTAAAGATGCTCCCCCCCTTCCATTGGATGGTTTTTTGATTCTTTGTCAAAAATTAAGTTTCCTTAGGAGTGTGGGTTTATTACTGGGTCTTTAATATGATTCCATTGATCTACTTGTCAGTTTCTATACAATACCATACAATTTTTTTTAAAATGACTATTGCTCTGTAGTATGGCTAGAGGACAGGGACAGGGATAATGATACTGCCAGAAGGTCTTTTATTGTTCCGAATCTTTTTAGCTGTCTTGGGTTTTTTGTTTTACCATATGAAGTTAAGAATTGTTCTTTCATGATCTGTAAAGAATTGTGTTAGGATTTTGATGAGAATTTCATTGAATCTGTAGATTGCTTTTGGCAAGATGGCCATTTTCACAATGCTAATTCTATAGATCCATGATCGTAGGAAGATCTTTTCATCTTCCAATAACTTCCTCAATTTCTTTCTTCAGAGACTTGAACTTGTTGTCATACAGATCTTCCACTTGCTTGGTTAGAGTTATGACAAGGTATTTTATATTATTTCTGGCCATTGTGAAGGTTACTATCTTACTTCTTTCTCAGCCCATTTGTGACTTGTGTAGTGGAGGGCTACTGGTTTCTTTGAGTTAATTTTATATCCAGCCACTTTGCTGAAGGTTTTTTTTTTATCAGCTGTAGGAGTTCTTTGGAAGAATTTTTGGGGTCACATATGTATTCTGTCATACACCTGGGAAAAGTGGGAAAAGTGTTAATTTTTCTTCTTCCTTTCCAGTTTGTATCCTCTTGATCTTTAATTGTCTTATTGCTCTAGCTAGAACTTCAGGTACGATATTGAAGAGATATAGGGAGAGTGGACAGCCTTGTCTTATCCCTGATTTAAGTGGAAAAATTTTCTCTTCATTTAGTTTGGTGTTGGCTGTTGGCTTGTTGTATGTATATTGCCTTTATTGTGTTTAAGTATGTGCCTTGTATCTCTGCTCTCTCCAAGACTTTTAACGTGAAGGGATGTTGGATTTTGTCAAATGCTTTTGCGGCATCTAGTGAGGTGATCATGTGATTTGGTTTTCTTTTTTTTTTTTCATTTTGTTTATGGGTAGATTACATTGATGAATTTTCGTATTTTGAACAACCTATCAATCCCTAGGATGAAGCCTACTTGATCATCTTGGATGATGTTTTTGATGTGTTCTTGGACTCGATTTGTGAGAATTTTATTGAGTACTTTTGCATCAATGTTCATAAGGGAAATTCATCTGAAATTCTTTCTTTGTTAAGTCTTTGTGTGGTTTAGTTATCAGAGTGACTACGGCCTCATAGAATGAGTTTGGCAATATTCCTTATGTTTCTATTTAGTGGAACAGTTTGAGGAGTATTGGCAGTACCTTTTCTTTGAAAGAAGAATTCTGATAAAAAATCATCTGGTCCAGGGCTTTTTTTGGTTTGGAGAATTTTAATGACTGCTTCTATTTCCTTAGGGATTATCAGACTATTCAGATAGTTTATCTGATTTAGCTTTGGGAGTTGGTACCTGTCTTTAAAAACATCCATTTCATTTGGATTTTCCAATTTTGTGGATTACAGGCTTTTGAAATAAGACCTAATGATTCTTTGAATTTTCTCAGTGTCCATTGCTATGTCTTCCTTTTCATTTTTGATTTTGTTAATTTGGGTTCTCTCTCTCTCTCTCTCTCTCTCTCTCTCTCTCTCTCTCTCTCTCTCTCTCTCTGACTTTTAGTTAGTTTGACTAATGGTTTGTCTATCTTGCTGATTTTCTCAAAGAACCAGCTCTTGGTTTCATTTCATGAATTCTGTATTGTTTTCTTTGTTTCAAATTCATTTATTTCAGACCAGAGTTTGATTGTTTCATGCCATCTACTCCTCCTGGGTATGTTTGCTTCTTCTTTCTGTTGTTACTATTGTTGTTGAAATCCAGCTTTAATCCATGGTGATCTGACAAGATGCATGGGGTTATTTCAATTTTCTTTTATCTATTGAAGCTAGCTTTGTGACATTATATGGTCAATTTCAGAGAAGGTTCTGAGAAGAAAGTATATTCTTCTGTGTTTGGGTGAAATGTTCTGTATCTGTTAGGTACATTAAAAGAATAACCTCTGTTAGTTTCATTACTTCTCTGTTTAGTTTCTGATTAGAGGACCCGATGACGCGATGACCCGATGACCTATACATTGGTGAGATTGGGGTGAAGTTTCTCATTATTAATATGTGGAGTTTTGTGATGATATGTGAGTTTGTGTGATTTAAGTTTTAGTAATCTTTCTTTTATGAATTTGGTTGCCCTTGCACTTGAAGTATAAGTGTTCAGAATTGATACAACCTCTTGGTAGATTTTTCCTTTAATGAATATGAAGTGTCCTTCCCCATTTCTTTTCATTGCTCTTGGTTAAAAGTCTATTTTATTAGATATTAAAATGGATATTCCAGCTTGTTTCTTGAATCTGTTTGATTGACAAACCTTTTCCCAGCTCTATACTGGGTCAATGACTACTTTTGTAAGTTACTAAGATGTGTTCCCTCCTTTTTTTAAAGAAGGAATTATTTATTTACTTTATGTATATGAGTACATTGTAGTTGTTTTCAAACACACCAGAAGAGTGGTCAGATCCTAGTACAAATTGTAATGAACTATCATGTGGTTGCTGGGAATTGAACCCATGACCTGTGGAAGAGCAGTCAGTCACTCTTAACCACTGAGCCATCTCTCCAGCTCTGAGATGTGTTTCTTGTATACAGCAAAGTGATGGATTCTGCCTATGCATCCATTCTGTTAGCCTGTGTCTTTTTACTGGGGGAATTGAGTCCAAAGATGTTGAGAGATATTAATGACTAATGATTGTTACTCCCTGTTATTTTGCTCTTTGTGGTGGCTGAATGTGTGTGTGTGTGTGTGTGTGTGTGTGTGTGTGTGTGTGTGTGTGTGTGTCTTCCTTTGGTTTTAATGGTATAAAATTATTTATTTCTTGTGTTTTCTTTCTAGTATCCTCTATAGGGGTGGGTTAGTGAAAAGATACTGTTTAAATTTGGTTTTGCCATGAACTATCTTGGTTTCTCCATGTATGGTGATTTAAATTTTTGCTAGATATAGTAGTCTAGTCTGACATCTTTCGTTTCTTATGGTCTGCAAGACCTCTGCCCAGGTATTTCTAGCTCTTTAAGTTTTAGATGAGAAATTGAGTCTAATTCTGTTAAGTCTGCCTTTATATGTTACTGGTCCTTTTTCCTTTGCTTCTTTTTAAATGTCTTGTTGTGTTTATTTAATATTTTGATTATTATGTGGCAGGAGGATTTTCTTTTATAGTCCAATTTGTTCATTTTTGTACAAGCATCTCTTTAGGTTAGGGACATTTTCTTCTATGATTTTTTTGAAAATGTTTTCTGAGCCTCTGTGGGACAGTGAAAGGCATCCTGGTTCCCAGTTGAGAAGATTTGAACCCTGGAGACACCGAAGGGATGGTAGATGTTTCACTTGACTCCCAGAAAACTAGGCCAGTCCCTAGCCCACAGTCCTCCATAGATTTGTAACCATCAGTCACATAAGGGCAATGCTCCAAGTCCCTTCATAGGTAGAGGATGTGACAAGTCACATAGGCTCAAGACAGATCTCCATTATAATGAGGTACCTAAGGGCCTGAAGACTTACCCAATGAATTTCCCTTCCCAGACACTCCTCCCTGCAAAACGTATTTAATCTCAGGCCCACCCTGAGAAGTGGGGTACCATTCTACTCATCCACCTTCTGCCATGACAATAAATGCCTTGAAACCATGGACTGCCTCTTTTACCAGGATCCTCAGTGGGGAGCCTCAGAGAAGGCCTTGTCTATACAATTGTCATCTAATCTCCCAAACAAAACCTCCCTGCACTCCCAGCGGAGGCAACTGCCACGCTCAAGCCTTTTGTAGTCAAGTAGGCTTTGTCCCAGGTGGACTAATTGGGATGGTGGGCAGACCTGACTAGGATGGGATTGGTCAGGTAGTGTTCCAAATTGGTTAGTTTCTGGTCCCCCAAAGGTTTCCACAGGGAGGCAGGATGCTCTTGGAGTCCTGCATGGCTCTTCCAGACCAAAGAGCTAGCCCAGAGTTTGACAATGAGGCTTAGGGGACAAGTGTGACTCACCTCTGCTGGCTGTCCCAGGCAGACTATTGGTATAGTTTTTATACCATGTTTGTATGTACATTTCTTCCACTATATCTTCATGCTTATAGGTAGTGTGATTGCCGATCTTGTTTGTCAGTCTCATTGCATCTGGGATCAACTAAAACACAAGCCACTGGGTATTCTTTCAAGGGTTTTCCTTGATCAGATTTATTCAAGTAGAAACACCCTAAATATGGGCAGTATCTTCACATGATAGCCCAGAAAAAAGAACATCGAGGAAAGGAAATTTGACTTTTTCCTGCTCTTCTTTCCTCATGAGCAAGTTTATCTGTTCTGCTGATGAAGCATTTCTCTACTCTTATTAGGACTAAATTCTTCAGGTTTTTGAGGTAGGCTGAAAATCAATAGTTTTCCAGAATCCTTCAGATCTTCAGTGAGTGACAGATAAGGAAAATAGACACCCACTCTCATGACCTGAGCCACTACTCATGTCTGAGCCTCTCCAGTGTGAGGCAGCCATTGTTGGACTACGTGGCCACATCTTGGAGACTAATAAGTGTCTTATACATACACATTTATATTTAAATATATGCTTTCACTCTACTAGTTCTGTTCCTTTAGAGAACCATGATGAACACAGGGTACGTTCACTTTTAGTTATCGTCTTGTACCTCATTGATGGTGTTGAAATGATGGTGGCATCAGGCAGCACAATGAGATCCAGAGCCTTCAGTCTCTGCATTTGCATCCAAAATAGAGACAAGTGCTGCCTCCTGAATGGAGTTACACGGAGGAAGAAATAGCCCACAAGCCACTGATTTACACAGTGTTGGATGACTTAGAGAAGGACATGAGCTGAGGTCTCCAGATGAAGATGAGAATCTGAGCAATTGTAAATGGTATGACCAATAATCCCCAGATCCATAGACATTTTAATGTCAGGAAGCTTACCCCCTTTTCTGTATCTGAGACTCAGTTTTACTCCTTACTCTTGAAGTTTTAGCTTTTTGAAGGCCATGTATTATTCCTTTTTGGCAGTATTGCCTCACTTTCTTGGCAATGATCCTTCTAGCTCAGCTATCCCTTCAGTGTGTATGTGCTCTTACCACAATCAGCTGATATCCTTTCAGTTTCTGCACCCACCCCCAAGCTGTCGCATATAATTTTTCTCTCTTAAACTGCTTCTCTTTGGTTGTTTCATTCAATTTTTTAGAGAACATTTGCCACCCAGCATATGTGGAACCAATTTCCTTAGACATTCTCAATGGTAAAATTATGAGTGATTAATCACTCAATAGTTCCAGGTTATTTGCAAAGAAATATAGAGTGCACTAAACCAAAAAAGTTTTTTTCAAACTTTGGAATACAATGTAAGCCATGAATATGGTAAAGAGATAACTTAAATATTTTAAGCCACAATAAAATGATTACAAAAGATATTAGTGTCAGCAATATATTAACTCAATATAAAATACTATTTCATCATATCATTGATATAAAATTATTAATTAGATAGCTTATATTCCTTTTCATATTCTTTAGTATTGGGAGAACATCTTAAAATTTATAGAAAACTTCAGTTTATCTTGGCCACTTTTAATAGCCACATGTGGCTGGTAACTTATTTTATATCACACAATGTTATATGACAAAAACTTTTTTTGTGCTCAATAATGTGCTAATCATTCCTATTAAATATTATTCATCTTTCTGTTTGTAATAGTTGAATTGTAATATCAGAGGATATTGTAACACTATACTCAAATCCCAGTTTGCTTAAAGATAGGATTGCTCATGGGACAGCCTGAGTAATGAGGACCCAGAATCAGAAAAGTGAAGGTATGGCTATTCTCAAACAGTGTCTCATGATTTTCTGTCTGTTGCTTTTTTCTCCCTGCATAGAATGCAGGGATGACAGGAACTAAAGTGGAGACTGTACAGTACTCAGATGACTGACAGCGAGAGCCACTCTGAACTGATGGGTGAGGACAGAGATGGATGTATGTACGGATGAATGGATGGATGGATGGATGAATAGATAGATGATAGATAGATATTGAGAGTTGACAGTGACACGAAGCTGGTACACCAGCCATGGCTGTGTGGATTTCACTCTATAAAGGTAAGGTCTTGATTGACAAGGCCACTGTAATTCCATAATGCAGAATTTGAGTCTTGGATGATAATTTTATTTCAATCTTCATCTTAGCATTTAAAGATTGACTTTCCCTCACAGATCAGGGCTTTTTTTTTTTCCGGAGCTGAGGACCGAACCCAGGGCCTTGTGCTTGCTATGCAAGCGCTCTACCACTGAGCTAAATCCCCAACTCCCAGGGCTCTTTTTAAAAAGAGTTTTCAGTGAAACACCAAAAACTCTTACTAGGTTAATATTTATTAGCAAACATGTCATATGTAGGAACAAAAATAATGAAAATAAAAGAAAGTATGATTTTGTCATTGGCACACAGACAGTCCTACGGAGGGTGTTCTGAATACTCTGTACTATGAACAAATGGGTTTAAGTCCCAGAAGTGACCATCTTCAGCAGCTGTGTATTGTCTCAATGAGAGAAAGTAGTGTCCTGACTATGCTAAGAGCTTCTGTGTGGACAATTCAGGAAGCTTCTCTCAACCTTAGTTTCCTCATATATAACAGATAAAGTTGTAAAATCCCACATTTATTCATTTAACACTTATATTATTTACTTTTATCATGTATGTATATATGTTTGTATATATGCTTGTATATATGTATATATGTATGAATGAATGTATGTACATATTATGTAATTTTTACTTTATTTCATAGCATAATTTATAGTCTCGTGTTTTTGTTTATCCTTGACTTTTGGAGCTGATCTCATTTAAACCATTTATTGCATTCTGGCAGTGATGTCTTTTGAGCATCCACCACTTGAAACTCTGGCAACCTCTTTCTGCTATAGAACACACCCTTTTAGATTGTTCGATGTCCTCAATACCACAGAAAGCACCTTCATCAAAATTCAAGAGAAAAATATTTCAAGAAAGTAAGATTTAGTACCTTTAGTATCTAGGCTCTAGGAAATCATTGCCAGTGAGCTAAGAAGGCAAGAACTAATATGATTTAGCATCATTATGTGTACTTGGAAATACTTGTCTTATTTCTTTGGTTCTATTTATTAAGCATTATTGAAAATTCTACCATATTCCACTTGTCTTAAAAATATCTCAGAGCCTCTTTCCATTTCTAAAATCTCTTGGCTAAATATTGGTGCTATTTTCAAGTTATAGTAACTGGCAACCTAACATATTTAACGTTCAAGAGGAGCAGAAGTTCAGCTTCGAAATGTATCACCCTGTCAGCAGCCTTTGGTGAGCTCACAGCAGACAACAGTAGTGGTGGGCAAACATCTGGAAGCCAAGTGCCTCTTCCACCCAGAGAGCAGACACAAGTGAAGGCTAGCTTTCGGTCTCACCTTTAGATGATAGTATCAAAGAAGAGATGGCACATGCTTCTAATCCTGCCTCTCCATTCTAAAAAAATGAGGTTTCTATGAAACCTCTGCTTTTAAGCACTATTTATTTTTATTTGTTACTATTAAAAGCATGTACTCTACCTCATAAAAATGGCTGTAAACCATGATTTAGGAGGCACATTGTCTAAGACAAAAATGGAAGGATCTGTTTGTTTTCTAAGGAGAGACAAAAGGGGGATAGATTAGAGTAGGAAGGGAAGTGGGGAGAAACTAGGAGAAAGAGGGGGAGGGAAACCGTAATCAAGATATATTATGTGAGAAAAAAATCTATTTTTAATAATAGGACAAAGAAAACCAATGGAAAGGTCATGGAGAGATGGTTAGAAAAAGAGTTACTAATACTAAGCCCTATTTTCTATAAGATATTGTAATAAACATCTCTAGGATGATGTTGATGATGATGTTAGATAACTCATGTAGAACCTTCATTTAACAGCTTAGGTTACTATCTTAACTGAAAACATCATTGTCATTTTTATCTCAAGTAGTAATTATGTTCACAGCCCTGATGTTTGAAAGCAGTTTTTCATGGTGTCTGCTATTACATAAATAAGGTAAAGTTGTTCTAAATATTTTTAAGTGCTGAAAATAGAAACCAAGACCTCATGCCTCCTAGATAAGTCATCTAGCACAGACAAGGCTCACTGGCCAACGATACACTTGAATTTAGTAGTTTTTAGTTTTCCTAAATACTTAACCCATGATAGTTGAGAGCAAGGTAGTCCTCCTTATATTTTCAATGCCTGTGGCTAGGCCTAATCCATAAATTCTCATTTTGGAAAATTACCTGTGATTAACCAAGAGCAGAAGCATCGCTATCTTGATGGGAGCAAAGCCACAATAAAAAGATGATTTAGGTCTCTTCATTTGGTTGTCATACTACTGAGACAGCAGATCTCAAGAAATGGGAATTTCCCAGGAGTCTCATTCTACAGGAAAGGGAAGACTAAAGCCTGGGCCAATCAGAGTGGGAGTTTATCTCCCAGGCAGACATTGTACACTTCTGAGCACATGTCCAGCTACCTTGCAGGAGAACCTGGGTCCAAGACAACGATGACAGAATGGAGCACACTTTGACCAAGACTGCTTAGTTATGTACACCTCTTGCCTTCCACTTAAATGTAACCTTAACAAAGATGAGCTTTGAGGGTCTCTGGACATCCTTGCTCCTCTCCCCAAAGTAGTCATATTGAATAAATCTCTGTTCTCTGCTTTTTACTATTACTCATCAGGCCCATTGAGCATGAGTGGCCAAACAGCTTTTTTTTGGGTCACTGAAGCTCATCTTTGAACCCTAACAACTCTGGGAATGGTAGTACTTTCTGGTACTTTTATTTTACTGTCCTCCATTAAAAGAGAAAGAAAAACCTAGTCTTAATCCTAGTGTTAAAATGTGAGGTGGAACATTTTTATTGTCCTAAGTAAGGCAAACTCCGTAGACAAACTATTTCATTCTGAGAGTACCTAAAACCCCTAACCACAATTTTCAAGTGCTTGACAAAAGCAGTAATTGCATGGTCATTGCTAGTGACATCCCCAAGTTTAATCATAATGCATATACTAAGAATTTGGAGACATGGATATTCATTCAGTAGAAAAATTTTTAATTTTGTTCATGTTTTTGTTTGTTTTAGATCCAATATCTCTACCCTAATTTAAGAGATGTAGACAAATGGTAGGGAAAAGACACTAGGCAGACCAAGGTCATGAAAAAAGACAAAGTTGGACCAGATATAAAATCAAAGTTTTAAGACTAGAATAGAAGCCTTTCTAGTTTGCTTTCCATTGGTGTGATAAAATGACATGACCAAAACCAACCAAATGACAAGGCCAAAATGGTTATTTCATCTGACAACTTCCAGGTAATACTCTGTTGCTAAAGGAAGCCAGGGAAGGAACTCGAGGCAGGAACCTGGAAGCAGAAACTAAAGCAGAAGCCAGTAAGAAACATAACTTACTGACTTGCTCCTCACTGTTTTCTCAACTTGGATTTTTAAAATACAATCTAGGACCCCTTGCCCTAAACAAAGTGAGCTGTGCCCTTACATGTAAATCATCAATCAGGAAAAATGTCCTGTAGACTTGCCTATAGGCCAATCTGATGGAGGCATTTTCTCTATTCAAGTTCCCTTTTCCCTGGAAGTTGACTAGCTTGTGTGGAGTTCACAAAGCAGGCAGCACAGGAGGTTTTTCATACTTCCCTTTTCAAAATATCAAGATGGTTTTCCTAATCCAAAGAGTTACAGTCTCTGTGAGGGACAATGCAGATGTTATCAAGTGATATGCAAAGAAATTTCACAGGGCAAGCAAGAAGTGCTGAAATGGCAGCTCAGGACACTGGCTGGCAAGCACAACATCCTCATCATGGAGGAAAAGGGAGAGAGAAAGGTTTGTTTGAGGGAGGTGTGTGGTTTGTTTGGTAGGTGGGCCAGTCAAGCTCAGCTCTGGGATTTACCCTGTGTGGTGCCATTGAGAATCAGCAGTAGACGGGATACCCAGTGGAGAGCCACACCCACGCTTCTTGTTCTTCCACACTGGCTGCCTCCCATGAAAAGGACTTCCTGTCATATTGCTCCTTAAATTAACAAAGCACTCCAGCGAACCACTGCCTTGCCAAGAAATGTTTAGTTGGGAGAAAATTCTGTGTAACGAGGTGTCAAAACAACCATTAAAGATGTTTCTAAGAGCATTATCTCAGCACTGCAGGGAGTCTGCACAGTGCAAGGAAAATACAGGATTGGGAATCTGAGGCTTGTGTTCTGGTCAGAGCTCCGAAAGGAGCTTGAGAAAAGAGCCTGGCATCTGGCTTCAGATAGACATTCAAATTTTGGCTTTCACATTTAGCAGTTGTATGACCTAAAGCACAATTCATAACCTATTTAATACTTGATTTCTTCATGCATAAAACAGGGAAGTGCCACCTACTTCCTAGGATCGCTGAGAGAAATAATGAGATCTTACAGAGGCCTGGGAATGTGTTTGGAACCCAACGGATCCAATAACGAGTTTTATCAAATCACCCATCAGCTCCTTTTTGGCTCTGCTGACCTTAGAGAAAGCTGTTGATGATGAAATACAATGGTTTAGAAAAACCCTTCAAGTGAAAGCTACTCTAAAATACTTCATGTTCTCTTCCTGAGTGATATGTTTTTGCACTATGGGACTACGACTACAGAGGAAAGATGAGATGCAGAAGTTTCTCTTTTCTTAAAACACATTCAAATCTGCAGAATCAACTTTGCTTTTCAACTCTTTGAAACTAGTTACTTTTATTGATATTTTTATCATTGTATTTTCTTAATTGTAAAGCACATACATAATTATTGTAGACAAGGTGGGACATTTTGCACAGTGTTTGCTTTCAATTCTTTCTAAACAAGACTTTAGAAGAATCATACATAGGAATATAATTCTATATGATTCATTTTATAGTTAATATAACAAAATGTTTTTTATTAATTGTTTGAACCTTAGCTGAACATCAAATTCATAAGACAATAAAAAAGATATGGTAATTTACTGATTATTGAAAATGAGAGATTCTGTGGTGACTTAAATAAGAATTGCTCCCATGGGCTTATATAGTTGAGTGCTTAGTCACCAAGGAGTAGAACTCTTTGATAAAATTAGAAGGATTAACAGGTGTGACCTTGTTGAAGGAACTGTGTCACTGAAGGTGGGCTTTGAGGTTTCAAAAGCTCATGCCAGGCCCAGCCCTCTCCCCTGCCCACCCATGGATCAGGTTGTAGCTCTCTAGATGCTGCTCTGAGGTACTGCTCCAGTGCTGCGCCTGCCCTGTACTGCCTCTACCTGTCCATGATGATAATGGACTAAACCTCGTGGTCATAATCTCTTCATAGATATAGAACAGTGACTAAGACAGATTCTTAAAACTATCTGTTACGAACTTTATCCAAGTTACAGAAGACAAGGTAAACTGTGTGTATTCCTTTGGTAGACTATGAGAACACTGCTTGAGTATTACAAGCAACTAACTTTTGTCTTTATCTGTGGTATTTTGAATGCTTTCCAATTGTGGCAGTCTACTGTGTAGAAAACCAAGAATTCCAGGGGCAACAGGAACTTCCCCTGTCCTGATTTTAGATGCCAGGTTCTTTCCCATGTCACTGAATGTAGCAAAATTTTCTCTTGTTGTCTGCTTCATTTTTTTTTTTGGTTAATTATGAGTAACTAGAAAAGATTATCAACATCTAAATTATGAAGAAATCTATTCATACTTCTTTGTATGGAAAAATTAATGTCTTTCAGTGAAATTTTGAAGTTTTGCCATAAACGCTTGTCTATTTCATACTAACTTTATTTCTAAAAATTACATTACTGTAGGAGTTGCCTTCAACCATATCTTCTAGATGCTTGTAGCTTATATATACTACCTGGCAGCTGGATATATATGAATTTGAAGCCAGCCTGGTCTACAAAGTGAGTTCCAGGATGGCTAAGGCTACACAGAGACTTTGTCTCAAACAAACAAACAAACAAACAAACAAACAAATCAAAAAAACTCTACTTTTCTCATATAAGGTATCCCTATTATAGTTTCTCCCCACCACATACCTCCCATTCCTACCCCCTTGAGATCATTCTGTCTCTCATTAGAAAAGAATAGGTTTCTAAGAGATAACAATTAATCATGACAAAATACAAGAGAATGAAGCAAAAACTGCCATATCAAAGTTGAACATGGTAATCCAAAAGGGGAAAGAGCTCCAGGAGCAGGCACAAGAGTCAGAGTCCCACTCTTTCTCACAGTCAGAAGTTCCATAAAATACTAATCTAATAACAATAATATAAACGTAGAGGACTTGATACAGACCTCAGTGGACCCTATGCTTGCTCCTTCGGACTCTGTGAACTCAAATGCACCATGCCCAGTTGATTCGGAGGCCATTGTTCTCCTGGTGTCCTCCATTCCCTCCTGACTCTTGCACTCTTTCTGTCTCTTCTTGCATGGGCTTCCCTAAGCTCTGAGAAAAAGGCTTTGTCGGAGACCTTCAATTTAGGCTCTCTCTTCACATAAGACCTGGTTGTGGGTCTCTACATCTGTTCCCATCTGTGGCTGGAGGAACCTTCTCTGATGATGACTGGAAAAGGCAATAATCAGTAAGTATATTATTATTATTATTATTATTATTGTTGTTGTTGTTGTTACTATTATTATTATTATTATTATTGTTGTTGTTGTTGTTGTTGTTATTACTTGACCTAGTGCTTGGTTTGGCTCTAGATCTCAGGACTATCTAGTCTCTGGTTCTTAGTTACCCAAATAGTGTCAGCTATGTGTTCTTTCTCGTGGCATGGACCTTAGATCAAATCTGAAATCAGTTAGCTACTCCCACATTTTCTGTGTAATCATTGTCCAAGTATATTTCACAGGCAGGCCAGATTGTAGGTCAAAGTTTTTGTGTCTGGGTTGGTATTCACACTTCTCTGGTAAAATAATAGCCTATAGAGTACTTTCCTATACCAAAGAGACTAGAACTTGAGGATGGGGGTCCATATAGGCAACAGCTCAATTTCTTCACGTTCAATTAGTTGCGTGGCGGTTGACCTCGGCAATGGATCCCCACAGTCAATTTGCAGAGAATCTTGTCTTAACATCAGCCCAGTTTGTTTGAGACATCCATGGGACATCCTTGGCCAAAACTCAACTGACTACATCCTAACCCTTCCACTGGAAACCTCACCTGGCTACAAGGGATGGCTAGTCAAGACTCCATATCTACTGTCACTAGGAGTCCTCATTAGTATCGCCTTTACAGATTACAGGAAGTTTTCACTGCAATAGGTTTTCACACCCCGAATGCTCCCCCAATTCCAGCTGTCTCTCTCCACATTCTCCATCTCCATCTCATCTTCCTCCTGGCTGATTGTCCCCTCCCTGCCTGTCTCCAGTTCTATAAAATCTATTTATTTTCCCCCTCCAAGGGAGACCACTGCATCCCTCCCCCCACCCAGGACTCCCTTATCTTTTTTTTATTATTATTAACTTGAGTATTTCTTATATACATTTCGAGTGTTATTCCCTTTCCCGGTTTCCGGGCAAACATCCCCCTAATCCCTCCCCCTCCCCTTCTTTAGGGGTGTTCCCCTCCCCATCCTCCCCCCATTGCCGCCCTCTCCCCAACAATCTAGTTCACTGGGACTCCCTTCTCTTTATCTGACCTTTCTTGGTGGATTATAGCGTGATTACCATTGACTTTACAGCTAATTGCCTAGTGTAAGTGAATGATACCATACGTATCTTTCTGCATCTGAGTTACCTCACTCAGGATGATTTTTTGTTCTAGTTTCATCAATTTGCCTGCAAACTTCATAATGTCACTTTTTAAAACAGTTGAATAATACTCCATTGTATCAAACAAATAAAACTTCCATTACTATTGTAACATTAGATATCAAGTGATGAACTGGTAAAAGGCTTTGCATTTTTTGTGGAAGCTTGGATTTTATTTCATGGCAAAGAAAAGGTGAAACCTCTGAGAGTACAACATGTGAATGATGGAAGGAGCTTGCTAGGCAAAGGCAATTTAGTTCCTTTCCTAGACCATGATATTGCCACTCCTAGCTGACAGTGGCTGGTGAGAGTAGGTCCTTCCTGAATGTGGATGGGATGCAAGAGAGACTCCATGATTTCCTCAACACATCCAGATTCAGAAGGTTGGGGTCACATTAGTAGCTAAGATAATTCTCAGATCCAGTTAAGACCATGATCTGGTAAAGTTGTTTTCAGCGCCTTTCTCTATCTGTCCCCATCTCCTTCCTTTTCTAAATAATGAAATACTACCTAGCCACAGTGAGGTTGGAAGTAAATATTAAATGAAACATGGAATATAGGAGTACAAATTTGTTTTATTAGTAAAATAAGACTGAAGATGCAATTGTGAACATTTATTCATTTATTTTTACACTCCACATCCCATACCTCCTCCCTGCCACCCCTGTCCACATGAGGATGTCCCCACCCTACCCTCTCCACCAGATCTCTAAACTCCCTGGGACTCCAGTCTCTTGAGGGTTAGGTGCATCTTCTCTGACCGAATCCAGACCTGGTAGTCCTCTGCTGTGTATGTGTTGGGGGCTTCGTATCAGCTGATTTATGCTGCCTGACTGGTGATCCAGTGTCTGAGAGATCTCAGGGGTCCAGGTTAATTGAGACTGCTGATCCTCCTGAAGGGTTGCCCTTCTTAGCTTCCTCCAGCTTTTTTCCTAATTCAGTCCCGGGGTCAACAGCTTCTGTTCATTGGTTGGGTGCAAATATGAACATTTTCAAAACAGAGGATTCTAGCAGTGAATTTTCAAATGTAATTCTCATGACAGGATGGGAAGGTTAGAAAGGAACAGAGTGAGTAGAGTAGGACTTGCTCACAGCAAGATAGAGTAAATTGTCATGAGCCTACAATGAAGGAGAGGACCTAAGAGACTATGAATCTCTAAGGACAAGAATAAGCCAGATCATGGTTAGGGAAAGCATCACTGGGAAAGGAGCAGATATGGAAGCAGTTATGATTCTGCTCTATGTGGCTCACATAGAAACAGTTTATAATGAAGTCTGGCTCCCATCAAGGCACATACTTTCTGTTATCAAGATGTCTTCTTTCACCTTTTCATTGATTTCTGTTTCTTACCCTATTCTGCCACCATTTTCAATCACAACTGCATGACTTAGGGGTGCTGAAATAAGAACAAGCCAGAGGTACATCTTAGAATCATCAGCTCTGAATGGTAACTCATGATCAAACAGTTAAATGCAAATCTTTATTTGCATCAGGGTGATTTCTAGAGCCAGGTGTAACCTACCTGTATCTTATCTAAACGTAGTAATTTCTTTTTGATTCTTTCTATCTTAAAAATGGTATTCCTAGCCATTGGGTGTTAAGAGCCTTAATGAGAAGTCTCAGGAGATACTTTGCAGAGGATGGAAAGGACAAGTCTTCTTGTCTCAAGCTGGTTTAGCCTATGGATAACTTCTTCAGGAAAGAACACTGTCACGTGCCAGCTTTCTCATCTAGGAACCTCAGAGAACATTCAAGAAACAAAGCTTAACATACTGGAGGGTTAGAGTAGGGGCAGTTTATCATGGAAAAAAGAAGAAGGTATCAAACTGAAGGCCAACTGATAGAGGAAGCGTCTACCCTCTTCACAACTGGAGGGAGGAGGAAGCATTACTAGACTCCAGGGCCTAGGCTCCAGACCTGTGATGTAGGCTAAAAAAATGGTACAAAGGTGGATGTATGCCCGAACCAGAGAGATGACAAGGAATTTTATTTTTCATCCTCTAGTTGGTACCTACTCTTGCCCTACAGGAGCCAGAAATTAGTTGGTAACTGAGTGCCACAGTTTTCAGGAATCAGAATCCTGTGATAAAGCAGGAAGTGAATCTGAGATATACCAGGTCCCACAAACACACAGGAAAGGGCTGGAACATGAGCTTGGATTACCAAGGTACTCTCTTTTGTTTACTTGTTTTGATTTATAAGATGGTCTTTATGGGCACAATGCCAGCATGATATTGCCATCTCACTTTAAAAGTTTCCCTTTCACATAAGTGAAACCATTGAAGACCATTCTCCCTAGATAGGTGGTTTCTTTCAGTGCCAATTTAAAATCATTTTCATAAATATATATGTATTTGAAACCAGGGAAGAAAAGAAAAGGGAAGTGAGTGGAGTGCTACACAAACCAGAAATCCATTACAACGTACTTTGCAAATACTGCAGGTAATTAAAGACTTTTAAAGGCAGCTACGGTATTATTTACTTGACAGTAGAACTCTTATCGGCTATTATGTAAATACACATTGAGCACATTTTAAAAGTGCATGCTATTTACTCTTCATAAGTGTTGTTAATATGTATTTCATTTAACCCTAAGGAGCCATTTCAGTCTCTTGTGTGATTTTACATTTATGAATGTTTTTATAAAATGCATATTATTTACCCAATAGGCAGCTCTGCCATACGAAATGTGAGAGCTGATTGCCAATTTCACTTTACATGAGTTTCCATGCACTGTGGCTCAGGTTGGCTCTCATGGCTAGGCATCCAGAAATAGTCTTTCTTTTCAGAACCCTACAAGCTGAGACCTCCGAACTGTTCAAATGAAGGAATTGTCCAGTCTGTTTTGCTTTGGGGATTTCAGTAATGTACAAAAAGAGACAAGGATATGTCCTGGAAGATCAAGATTTCACCAGTGAAGCTTGTAGTCTATAAACTATGTGTGCCTTGATCTGAAGTCAACATTCGCAAAATAAATATGAACAAGCTATACTTTAGAATGAACTAACCTTCTTTCTTTCTTCCTTCCTTTCTTCTTTTCTTCTGTTCCTTTCTGTTTTAGTTATTTTTCTTGAGAAATCAATATACCCTCCCCTACATTCAATATGGAGAATTTACAAGGGGAATAAGGATTCCTGCCAATGGGCACGCTATATGCAGAATTTACAAATGGAATCTATTCTGTGACGTCTGTACCTTGCAGTCAGATCAAAGACATAATTAGAGATCCGGGGGAAATTTAAGAGAACAGTCTAGTGAGTAGCGTGTTTTCAAGCTCTTCTAGGATGTAAGCCCGTTCCTTTCATCAAATGAAGTACTACATTGTCATATCAAACCTGGAGGGACACACTGAAAGCTTGGTACTGTATTTCTATGGGGATTTGATGCTGGTCTTTTAAATGTTAAAGTCAGATGCTTCCAGTTAATGCATAAGGAAAGAGAAATAGTCTATATTGCATAACGCATATGTATATGCATAGGCTGTTTGGATAGTAGAGACAGGAAGATTTTGTTGGAGTTGATGGGATAGCAATGAATGGTGTATCCCATGGCTTAAATGTGCCATGGGTAAGAAGAGAAAACAGATGTTGGGGGTATCAGTCCTTTTTAAGAGCCTGGGAGTATAAAATTTGATGTGATAATGGTCACATAATAAGCAACTTTCCAGGCCATAGAAACTACTGCCCCAGAGCCAAGTCAAGCAAGAGCTCCATTAACGGCAACCATGGATGATCAAGGCTTTATCAGATACATGAGTCAATTTGGATTATGAAAGACCCACTCAACTAGAAGCTGTCTTAGTGAATTAAAAACTGTGTCTTTCACCCTTCTCCTGGTAACTGTCAGAGTGAATGATTAGCGAAGCAGTGAGAATATACAAGTTTAGAAATTGTTGTTTAAATACTTGAGGATAGATTAGAACATCTGTGCTGTGTCTTCCTTTTGTCTTTACACATGTCTTTGAAATTTGAGAGTAGGAACAATTTTATCAACAACTGCAGCTCATTTACTTGAGTATTTTATCTGGACTGATTGTTGATTTACCCTGACTTAGTCTCCAAAAAGAATAAGGCATGCTTTATACAGACTTGGGGTTTGTGCTCTCTTGCCTGTCACTGTATAAATCCTGTCACTGTGAATCCATTGCTCAATGTGAGTGGTTAATCCATGGGACCAGTGAAAGATTCACCACTGAATTTAGCTTAGGTGGCTTATTTCAAAGAAATTTGAACAACAACAACAGCAAAGGTTGTTGGAATTCTTTGTGCCAATTTGTTTTGTGGTGGAGGTGACTGATAGGCCGCTCTCAGGGCAAAGTGGGACTGAACAGAGGAAGAGGAGAATTTAAAAATGTGTGTGGGCCTAAGCATTTGAATTTCTGAACAGAACCAGTATTTATAGTAAGCACAGCCATAAGAACCTTTTAATCCCCGAGAACCATTGGCCTATGTGAAATTCATTTATCTTCATGGAAAAGAAGAACCACTCCCAAATGAATAGATGTCAAAGAGATGTTAAAGCATAAACCTAAAACTGTATTTTAAAAAGTTCACATAGGAATCATTTTCTCATATTGAATTCCAGATTGAACATGACATCAAAGCATCTAATTTAGCTTCATTGAAAACACTTGACAGAAAAAATGATGGTCAAGCCAAGTGCTATTATAAGCCTCTAATAGCCTGCCTCCAGTATATATGCTATGTTCCCAGACAAAAAGACAGCAGAGAGACCATATCTATAAAGTGGTTTTAGAGGAAGACTCCTGGCTGTCCCAGGGCCCTATTGGAAATGGCTACTGGATATATGGAGTTATAGGTTCATGGTGAGTTAGAGTCATAGAGGAAAAAATGATAAAATTCATAGAGAGTTCCCATACAGAGTGTGTGAACTCTCAAGCCAGTCCTCAGCCTCATAGTTCGTCTGATGATAGAAAGACTTTAGTGGGTATGTAATGGTGTCTTACAGAACCTTGCTTCGTTCATTTAGTACTACTCTGTATCCCAAATCACTATGAAAATCTGGTGGTGCGTCTACCTCACAACTTAGTCCGTTTTGTTTCTTGACTCCTCTTTGGTGACTTCTGAAACTTTCAGGAACTACAAAAGTCTCGACTCTGGTGGTGAAGCAAAACAAACAACCATTGGAAAAAAATTAAAATTTCATAAACTTTAACGGTCTTAAAAAGACATAATGAGCAAGCAGCATCCCTGGGATGATACGAGCCTCAGATGAATAATAAGTGAGCGATAGCTTTAAATGCTACGAAGTCAACACAGAGTAAGTTATTTTGCTGCTATAGAAATCTACATGTAATATGGACCCGATATTAATCTCAATCCAACATCAAAGTGCTGTCATTACTGGCTGCATGCTTCTTCCAATGAGAGTCTATTTTGTCTAAAATTCGATTTCATTTTTCCAGTTTTCAGCATCTAGTAGAACCCTTTTGTATACAAGAAACTCCTACAGTTTCTAAGGTATTTGATTTCAACTACAACAAGCAATTGCCAGGCTTGGCATTAACTGATTTGTGTGGCATTTCAACGTCCCCTTTGTTTAATAAGTTGATTATTTATTTATCTTTTCCTCACAAAACCTTAAATTTGAATTTTTTTAAAAAATTAAAATGAACTATACATTATTTAATTAAATATACATTATTTAATTAATTACAACTTGTTTTCTGAGTTTTATGTAACAAAAGAAGTAATTGCCCTAGAATTCCCTCATTTCCCTTTCCTCAACTTCTAAAAGTGTGTCTGTCTGTCTGTCTGTCTGTCTGTGTGTGTGTCTTCTAGCCATGCTCATGTACAATCAGATAACACCTCCCTGACTGTAGGCCACACATGCTGTGTGACTTGTGGATAATCATTTGCTCTCATAATGAAGAGTGAGTTCAGCGATGCCGGTCCAAGGCTGCATGTCTTCTCCTTATAAGATGTTGGAGTTGTCAGAGAGCTGTAAGGTTAAACATGCTGAGGAGAAGCCAAGGCATGGCCGCATCTCAGAACCATGCCACCAGTCCCCAGCTTTTTAGTTCCAGACTTTGTTATGTGAACAGAAAACAAACTTACATTTCTTTCAGTCATGAGTTGATAGGTTTTCTGTAATTTGAGGCTGGAAAAACAACACAAAACAAAATAAAAAACCAAAAACAACAACAACAACAAAAAAAACCAACAGATGCTGGGATCTGAGTTCTCCTCCAAACCCCTGCCATGCTATTTCTCTTCTGACTGACATGGCTTTAATAAGTTCTTTAATAAACTCCTTATGTGTTAGTGACCAAAAACACTATCACAGTATCATGATGTTACATGTATCACAGTTATCATGAGAAAGTCAACACACGTCATCTACAGGAATTATCAGAGTACAGGAAATAAGATTTTGTAAGGGAATGCTAGTATTGAGTTAGGAAAGGTGCCTTTAGTAATAATTCTTACTGGAGTCATCATTGCACATACTGCATTTCTCCTTTTCCATGGCTAGGGAAAGCATGATTCGGCTCTTTGATAGACAGAGAATAGCATAGCACATCGAGCATAATGTCATATAGTAACAGCTTCTCATCTTCTAGAGTACTGCAAATTACTTTTGGATTAATCCTAATAAAATAGTTGCCTGTCATCTAGCTTTGACCATGTAAATGACAGTTCCTGGAAGCTCATCTCATAGAGCATCACCTCCACAGCTGTAAGGTGCGTCTGGACCCTGGCAGCAGCTTTGCCTAACATAAGGCACTGCTTGACACACAATTGAAAATTTTATTGATTTATGTTTTGAATAAACATGAATAATAAATCATTGGATTTTTCTGAAAATTACCTCTATAATATTAAACATTAGGAAAATGTTAATTACATATTGGGACCTCAAAGTCATGTAGTGCCCATGTATTGAACTGACATATTCACAGACTTCTCAATATGTAATTAATTAGGATATGCTAATTGGACATGAGTTTATGCATGTAAAAAAACTGCATACACATGCTTACATATATGTATGTCATATAGAACACACTTTATATTTACCGTGCACCTAACCAGTTTTTATTTTCAGACTACATTGGCATTTCTTCAAAATAAGAATTTAAAAACTGTTCTAAGCTCATTAAATAACAATAATAGTGACATCATCATAGATGAGACATTTGGCAGCATTTTAGTGCCTATTAATTTTCATTAAAATATAATAAATATTATTAAAGTACTTTTTAGACAATACTCTCAGTTTTAAAATCTGTCTGAAATGTCAAAAAGAATGTATTTTCTTTCATTCTATGTAATTTCTCATTGAATTCAAACTTTTAAATAAATCTTCCAATATCTAATGTATCATATTATCAAAGCACAAAAAAACCATTATATGATTATAAGAACCTCAGAACTCACTGTCTTCAAATTTAATGGACTCCCAAAGCCTTTTTTCCCCCTGCAAAGACTGTTTTTAAGACATTTCACTGTATTTTATACATTATAAATGGATTCCATTCTTGGCTTAGTAATTCACCTAATGGACAATGGATACAAAAAGCTGTAACTCCAGGGACATTAAATTGGTTCTAAACTCTGAAAATTACAGCTTTTACAAAAAGAAGAAAATACTAAAAACATGTCTAATGCAACACTGCATCTAATTTCCTACTACCTCCAGACTGTGTCTAAAAGCTCCTAAACTTCTTAATGACACAATATGTTAAAATTGCCTTCCTTTATATTTAGATCCCAGAAAGATCTCACCCACTTTATAACCCCAAGGAGGGCATACCAGCAAAGAGGTTTTTGTGCATGTGCTCCAGACACAGGGAGGAATCAGAATCCCCAGAGACAGAGGCTTCTTAACTGAGCTAGGATGCTGGCATCCTTGGGCAGCATCCTTTTCACTTACCAAGGAAATTATGAACCCAGATTTTCACTTGAAGAAGTAATCAATGGTATTCAAAAAAGAGATGGAAGATATGGTTTTACAAGATATACCTAGGATCAACTGTAAGTCCTAAGAGCAGCCTTGAATTTGATAGATCTTTATCCATTCAGAGGACATGTGCTATTCTCTCTGGAGCTAAATAATATATTCAGGTAGTGGGAGGACAGAAGTTATTCAATTGAACTGCCAATATAGAACTCTTCATATTTCCTTAATTCACATATAATAAAATATGTTCAGTATCATGTGAATGTGCAGAAACATATCATGGAGTTAATTGGTTGAGTCCTGTGAGCTATTCTAAATTCATAAGAGACTTCCTCACTTCTGGTTACCACTCCCTTGTCTTTATGAAATAAGTGGTTCAGAAATATTACTGTAACACAGGTCCTTGGTTTGATTCTTTTTCCCTTGTTTCTACATTTTAATGAGATTAGGAATTTTCTCTCTCTGAGTAATTGTGTTCCAGAGAATTTTGCCATGTCTTTGCAAATGGTTAACACAAGCTAGAGTGTCTTACAAGGTCCTCTGATATCATGACTATTGATACAGCCCACTCTGATTATTTGTATTTAGGAAGAAAATTCTTCATTTGTGACTTCATTTACCCCATTTAAATTGCTGATAAACCAAAGAGGTTTCCCCACCATTTAGAGAATTTGTATTTCTTTTAAATTATAACCTTTTGACCATTTAGATAAATAAAAACTCTATTTAGCATCACTATTTAAAATATAACTTATTGTAAGAGAAAATTATTTAGATGAAGTCATTTGACTACCTAGAATATATTACTTTCTCCTGAAACACAAAAATCATTTTCTTCTTCATTTTTTAAGGCTAAAGGAAAAATTATTTTGCTCAGGTTTAAATCTTAGCTGCTCTATTAATTTCCCCTTACTCTTTAAAGGCCACATGCCACCCTCCAACTTTCAAGGACAGCACTTCATTCTAATGAGGAATTAAATTTTTTTTTGCTCGAGGGTTAGGTACCCTTTTTCTCTCTTGATTTGGTTTGTGAGATTTCCTATAAATAGCTTCGTTCATCTTGCTCCTTAAAACTTCTTGGATACTCTCCATCCTCAGTCACATACACCACACCTTCACGTCATGTGAGGTTCCTGTGGTTAGCATTTCCCACCATTTTTATAAAAAAGTATCTGTGTGAAAATAAGTCTTCGTTTCTCAGTGTTCTGGGGTGCCCTTTTCCCCCTTGCTTTATTACTCATCGGCTACCATTCTCTTGGATTCTCCTGAGTATAAACACTTAATATAATGTCACTCTTGCTATATCCATTCATTTCCACAGAAAAAATCTTGTGAATTCTGGTCTGTGGGCATCTTCTCTCCTGTGACTTTACAAGTCTACAGTGGCAACAAAAATGCATTACAGTTGTATTGGGTCAGAGTTTTAAAGCTATTATTTTTCCCTGTTCTGCTTAATACTTTTATCATTTAGTCACTGCTTTTCAACTCTGAAGATTGGGACTTTAGTTACATAATTGATCAAGTTCCCCTAAAACCTAGGTAGAAATTACTATTTTTGAATCCCGGCAGACTGTCAGTCTGATTTTGAAGCCTTTGCAATGTGACTGGACTCTTGTTTAGTCTGCCCCAAGGTATGTTGAAGCATGTTCCTTCCTTTTATCTCCACAAACCTACTGACCTGACTTTCTGCAATGCAATTCATTGGAAATAAGACTAACTTTTGCCACCATCTACCCTCCACACCTCATCTGTCCACATTCCTTTGGCTCCCACTAAGAGACATTCTCCCAGCCCAGAACTCACATTTTATATAACTGTCTGTGAAACCCTACTCTAAATCCACTGCCTTGCACACTCTTGCCTATAATGAACACTCCTTGTGCGCGTGCACACACACACACACACACACACACACACACACAGAGTCATAAATGTCACCTCTTCTGCAGGATCTTTCTGAAATGGCTTAGCATTAACCTCTGCCATCCCTGAGTTGTTTGAGAATTTTTTTCTGAGCCATGCAAAGCCTGGATCTATGAGTTCTTTCCCTGAATTATGAACACACCAAGGATAGTAACCCATTTAAGTCCTTCTTATCTTAACTCCTATTTAATGTTGATAACTAACAAATATTTGTTCATTCTTCTCCCTATTCTTTACTTCCAAATCACGCTTTATTCTTTAAATGAAAATCAGACAACTGAAGATATTAGTGAAGGATCTTTAAGAACAATTTCTATCAGACCAAGTTCACCCCTGAAGGACAGTAATGTGTGCGTCTTTTCCCCAGAAGATCCTCTCACCCAGTGTCTGCTCAGCATCTTTAGCTACTAACTTTCAGAACCTCTGTCTCAGGGACCCTTGGCAACACCAAGGCTGGAGGACCTGGTATTGAAACTGCTTTCATTGTCCTACTAGTCTACTCACCTCCTTCATGCTTACTTAAGTGTATGGAGTGGAGTCTTCTCAGGCATCTGACAAACGATGATGCTGTCAGCCATTGGCCACTGGAATGTGTGCTTGTATTTATTATGCTTTACCCTCTTTTCAGTTTCCATTTCCAGTACAGTGAATATTGAGTAGTACACATAAAGAAAATTCTTCAAGGTCTTCAAAAATTTTTAGAATATCAAAGACTTTTAAATGGACATTTGAGAATTGCTGTGCCAGTCTCATGCTAGGGTGGTCCGTGGTTCACCATCAGGGCAAAGAGGATGCGGGGAGCTAAAACCCCCAGGAACTCCAATTGTACGTGTTTCATTTTATGATACTTCAACAGTGCTGCTAAAAATCTTTCTGCAAAGCAATGCTGATATTTTTCAATCCAGAGTTTTGTAGTACCTCATGGTTAATCTCCAGCATCTGCCCAGGTATCAAAGTTATATTGATTTCTAGGGAAGTGCAAGGTTTGTTCTACCTAAAAGAATACATATTTTAATTTTTCCAGCCTCTTACAAAACTCAGTCATAGAACATGGTTTGTTATTTCTTTCTTGGCTCTTGAAATTAAACTGATTATTTCTGTAGTTCCTGACATGGATGATTTAAAGTTTTTGATGTCGCATAAAAGGTCAGGAGCACTAAAACTTTTTTAACTTCTCTAAATCTATAAACATTTCTTAAAATAACATGCATTTTAGTCAGCTCCCTCGAATTCTATACTTATGTGCATTTAAGAATGAATTACCCCATCCTCATGTTTTTATATCTTCTTAAATGTAATAATAAGAATATGTACAAAAAACCTATTCTAGGATGAACCTTTATGCCTTCTTTCTAATAACCCAGATTTAGCATTTATGAGTTTTCTTATGTAATTTCTTCTTTTGCTAAGGCACACAAAAAGAGGTGCTAAGAGATTTCTAGTTATTTCTACTTTCTAAAAATACCACGCATACATTTATCTTGGCTAATCTTTCCATGTGTGGCTTCAAATAGATTATGTTATAACATGTTCTCTGGCATAAGAGTCCTTTATGAGTTTTGACTAAGATATAAAACTCATACAGGAATGGAGATGCTTATGAAGGGGGCTTTAATTCTTGTTACGATGATGCACTGTAAAACTCAGCCTACAGCCAACACTGATATGGAGGAACACAGCAAAATAACAAAGAATTGGAGAACTTAAATCTCAATATCAACTGGGATTTCAGGGACCCTACAAGTGCTGTGCATTGAGTTTTAGCACAAAAATTAGAGAAATTTCGTCCCATGATTATTATTTTTGTTGAAATTTCTAATGTTTAATGAGATATAACCAGATAGGCTCGGGAAACCTCAAAATCTGATCGTGAAGTCACATTGAACTAAGTTCTGTCAAGTGCAAACTTCCGGGATTGCACTTAATTCTCAAGCTCATTGCCAGGCTGCACTCCTTCACAGGAAGCTGCCCTTTAAGACTCTGCCCAGCCTCACAGACACCCTGTGGTTTCTCACATTCTCTTGTAATTTGAAGGGATAAATGGTGCCAGCTGGCTTCAGTTTAACTCAAGTCAGGATGATATTCAGCTCTTTGAAAACTTGTTACACACCTTACAGATCTTGCCAGGGGGGAGAGCAAAGAGTTGTGTGTGTGTGTGTGTGTGTGTGTGTGTGTGTGTGTGTTGAACATGTGCACCTCAGGGATGGAAGGACAGAGAAGAAAGGAAATACCCCCAAATCAAGTTTATTATGGGAGGAAAGATCACACAGAGGTAGAAAAACAAGGACTTAATGTATTTGGGAATGTTAATATTCATAGTGCTTAATTAAGTCCTTCTCAATTAGTGACTGAATAGATCAGCTGGAAAAAGAGATGGCAGAGGGATAGAATTCCAGTAAATATTTAAGTGGCCCTTCTTGTAGGGAAACCTGCATGTAAATAAATGATATTGTGTAGAGTCAGAACTTCATGCTGAGCTGTTACATGCTCTTCTTATTTCTGTGCTGAGTAGATCAAGTGCCCTGGTCACAGGACAAATTCACAGAAGTCCCCCCTCTCCCAATCCCATTCACTGAAGTACTGATAGCTGGAGTTTCTCAAACCTTTATGTGACTTTGTTTGCTGCCTTTCTCCTACTTGGCAGATTTCATGATAGTTTTTACTTATCTTTTTGTCTTATGGGCTTGGCACATAAGAGATGCTTAAGTAAATACTTAGTATATAACACTTATAATCTCCAGATCATTCCATTAACTGTGTTCAGTACATTCTAGGTTCTATGATCATGTTTCCAACTAATATTTGCCAAGAGTCACTTTTACTGGAAGTCCCACTCTCACACATTCAAGTCTGTTTTCTAATAAAAATAATAACCAGATGTGGCAGGAAGGTCCAAGAAACAAGTTCAAGGTTGGCCTGATCAACATAGTGAGATACTACCTCAGAGGCACAAGTCAAACAATAAACCGATATCAAGCATAGTTATAACAACTAGCCTATTGGAAGTTTACTATGTAGTAAACATTGTTAAATGCTTTAAGTATAAAAGTTTATTTTACCCCCAGATGGTGAGGGTGTTATAATTATAGTTTCAGATACAGAAAGGAGTCCTTAGAACATGTCTGTAATGTTCAGTAGACCACATGGACAGAACTAAATTTAAAATGAAGCTCAAGTTTCCAAAACTTCATTTTTTTTGGCATATCATTATTCATTTTGTTCTTAATGGCCTATTTCTCTTCACAGTAATTATTTACATGAAATAGTTATTTACCTGGTGAATATGATAGCTATTAGTCTAGTCTCATTCACATAGGTTTTCAAGCCATAGAAGGTTTTAAGAACTATCCATGGTAGTGAAAAAAGCATATGGATTCTGTTGCATTACTCTATTCAACAGTATATATTTAACCTAATCCCAACCACAATATCAATGGAAGTAATTTTCTGATATCCATTCTTCATGTTTTAATACTAGCGGACAGCTGAGATAATCAATGTTCAGATAGAAATCACATTTTCCGAAGTCCTTTGTGGCTAGGTGTAACCATGTGACTTGTTCTCTGAATAATGAGGTACAAGGGTGGGTGGGAAATGTGCCTTAGTCATAAGCATAATGTTCACTCCATTTTTCCTGATTCCTTTTCCTACTACCTGCTGGCAGAAGAATTATTTTGGACCTGAATATAGGTGCATGTTGCAATGGCAAATAATCAAAATAGAATAATAGTCATGAAAGCCATGGAGCTGTCAGGCTGCCTTGAACCACTGAAACTCAGACTGCATATGGAATGAGAAATATTTTTGCCTTCGGACCACTATTATTTTGCTTTCTACAGAGTTGTGCAATTTAGCAAGTCCATGTGTTTATCCCTTCTGTTGAGAAAGAATTTCCTTCGGCACCAGCCTCGGCACTACCAGCATTCCAAGGCAATCCACCTGACACATTGTCTAAACAAAGGATCGAAGAAAGGGAGTGTGGAGTCATGGTGTATGAGACTATGTCATTGACTAAATACTGCTAGTTGTTCTGTGGAATAAAATATTGTTCTCCTTCTCTTTCCCATATCTTTCTCTCCGTCTCCCCTTCTCCCCCTCCCCTCTACCTCCCTCCCTCTCCTCCTCTCTCCTTCCCTCCCTCCTCCCCCCCCTCTCTTTCTCTCCAGTGTTGGCAACATTCTGAGTTGTTTTCCTTGGGACTCCTCTGACAAACAAGTCTATTAGGTGTAACCTAATGCCAATACTAGAAGCTTCATTTGTTGAAAAGGGATGACCAGTTGGGGCTCTGTCTACTCCATTATTTGGCTATTTAATTTAGATCGATTTCATATAAGTACATATGTTAGGAAGCTTCTAATATTGCTTCCATATTGCCCTTCAAGTGACCCTTATTATTAGCTTTCTCTTTCTGTATTCCCTTATTTCACCTTCCCCTCATCATTTGATTCTCCCATTCTAGACCCCATCCATCCATCTAGCCACAGCATTCTTTCTGTTATCCTTTCCTTGGAAGATCTATTTGCCTCCCACCTCTGCCCCAGTCCCTTACCCTATATCAAACCTCAGTGGTTCTATAGACTGTAGCTTGGTTATCATTGACTTAATAGCAATTATTCACATATAAGAGAATACATACAGTATTTGTGTTTTGGAGTCTAGGATATCTTATGCCTGTTGATTTTTTCTAGTTCCACTCATTTGCCTGAAACTTTTATAATCTCATTTGGCTGAGTAATATTCCATTGTGTAAATGTGCTACATTTTTTATTCTTATATCTGTTGAGGAGGATACATGTCCCCCCCAATTTCTGGCTATTATTAATTGAGCAGCAATGATCATGATTGTGCAACTGTCTTTGTGATAGGGTGCAGCATCTTGTAGATATATGCCCAAGCATGGTATAGCTGCATCTTGAAGTAGATTGATTCCCATCTTCATAAAGAAGTACTGCACTGATTTTGACAGTGGCCGCACAAGTTTGCACTCTCACCAAGAATGGATGAGTGTTACCCCACTGTACATCCTCGCCAGCTTGAGCTCTCATTTATTTTGATTGATCTTAGTTATTTTGATAGGTAGAAAGTATAATCTCAAAGTAATTTTTATTTCCATTTTTCTAGGACTAGGAATGTTGAACATTCCTTAAGTGTTCCTCAGACATTTGAGATTCCTTTATTGAGAATTCTGCTGAAGATTTTATCATACCAATGTTCTACTTGATAAATTCTCTATTTCAATATGTGCCTCATTTTAAAATTACTTTGTTTTCTTGATATCTAGTTTTTGAGTTCTTTATATACTTTGGATATTAGCCCTCTATTAGATATGTAGTTGGTAGAAATCTTTTTCCATTTTTCAGGCTGCTATTTTGTGCAATAATGGTGTCCTTTGCTATGCAAAAGCTTCTGTTTTGAGGTCCCATTTATTAATTGTTGATCTCAGTAACTGTGCCATCAGTGTCCTGTTCAGAGGCCTTTTCTCATGGCAGTGAATTCAAGTCTATTCCCCACTTTCTTTTCTACTAGGTTCAGTGTATCTTGTTTTGTGTTAAATTTTTGATCCATTTGGAACTGAATTTTGTGTAAAGTGATGAGTATAGATCAGTTTGGATTTTTTTATATGCTGACATCAAATTTGACTAGCACCATTTGTTGAAGATGTTGTGATTTTTTTGCAGTTTGTATTTCTGGCTTTTTTTAAACAAACAAACAAACAAAAAAACAGGTGTCTATAGGTGTGTGGACTTGGGTCTGGGTCTTTGATTCAATTTCATTGATCAATGTGTCTGTTTTAATATCAGTACTATGTGGTTTTTATTACTTTAGCTCTGTAGTACAACCTGAAATTGAGGAGAGTGATATTGCCATATCTCCCACAAATTCTTTTTTTATTATTCTGTATTGTGTTTAGCTATCCTTGTGTGTGTGTGTGTGTGTGTGTGTTTCTCTATGAAACTAAAATTGTGCTTTCAAGACCTGTGAAGGATTGTGTTGGAATTTTGATGAAGATTGCACTGACTCTGTAGAATGCTTTTGGTAGGATAGCCAGCTTTAATATGTTAATCCTACTAATCCATGTGCATGAGAGATTATACATTTCTCATATCTTCTTCAATTTCTTTCTCCACAGTCTTGAAGAATTTTGTCTTTAAATTCTTTTTTTCAGTCCAGTTTTCATCCCCCTCCTGGTCTGTCCCCCACCCCCGACCACTCCCTATCCCATACCTCCTTTCTACAATCCCTGTCTCCAAAAGGATGTCCTCACCTCCCACCCCCACTCCACTCTTGAGGCTCTTTTCTCACTGGGTCCACACCAGGCAGTCTCTGCTGTATATGTATTGGGGGCCTCATATCAGCTGGTGTTTGCTGCCTGGTTAGTGGCTCAGTGTCTGGGAGATCTTGAGGGTCAAGGTTAGTTGAGACTGCTGGTCTTCCCATGGGGTTCCCCTCCTCAGCTTCTTCCTGGTTTTTCCCAATTCAACCACTGGGGTCCCCGGCTTCTGTCCATTGGTTGGGTGCACACATCTGCATCTGACTCTTTCAGCTGTTTGTTGGGCCTCTTGGAGGGCAGGCATGCTAGGCTCCTGTGTGTAAGCACACCACAGCACTAGTAATAGTGTCAGGCTCTGGGACCTGAGCTGGATCCCAGTTTAAACCTGTAACTGGATCTCTTTTCTCTCATGATCTTTTCCGTATTTGTCCTAGCAGTTCCTTCATACAGGAGCAATTCTGGATCAGAGCTTTAGACTATGGGATGGCAACCCTATGCCTCCACTTGATGTTTTCTCCCTCTACTGGAGGTGTACTCAACAAGTCTCCCCTCCCCACTATAGAGCACTTCATCCAAGGTCCCTCTGAGTCCTGAGAATCTCTCACCTCCCAGGTCTCTGGTACATTCAAGAGGGTTCCTCCACCTCCTACCTTCCAAGGTTGCCCATTTTCATTCTTTCTGCTGGCTCACAGGATTCAGTTCTACTTCCCTTCTACCAAATACCTGACCATCTTCCCCAGCCATTTACCCTCCCTGTCATCTCTCCCACCTAGGTCCCTTCCTCCTCCTGTGATTACTTTCTTCTCCCTCCCAAGTGAAATTGAGACATCCTCACTTGGGCCCTTCTGCTTGTTAAACTTCTTGATTTCTGTGGACTGTGTCCCGGGTATTCTGTACTGTTTTAGCTACTATCCACTTACAAGTCTTCCATTTTCTAGGGTAGAGTTGCTCCATGATACTTTATGTTATTTAAGGCTATTATGAAAGTGCTTTTTTCCCCTGAGTTTTTTCTCAGTCTGCCATTTCTATCTCGGAAGGCTGGTGATTTTTGTGAGTTAATTTTGTATCCTGTTACTTTCCTAAAAGTTTTTATCAGTTATAAGAGTTTCCAAGTGAAAATTTTAGAACCATTGTGTATACTCGCATTCTTCTGCCAATAAAGATATATTGACCCCCACCATCTGTATCCTCTTGATCTCCTTCAGTTGTTTTACTGCTCTAGCTAAGACCTCAAGTCTTATATTGAATAGGAATGGAAAGAGTGAACAACCTTGTCTTGATCCTCGTTTTAGTGGAATTGCTTTGAGTTTCTCCATTTAAGTTGATGTTGGCTATGGGCTTGCTATAAACTATCTTTTTTTTTTTTATTAACTTGAGTATTTCTTATATACATTTCGAGTGTTATTCCCTTTCCCGGTTTCCGGGCAAACATCCCCCTCCCCCCTCCCCTTCCTTATGGGTGTTCCCCTCCCAACCCTCCCCCCATTGCCGCCCTCCCCCCATAGACTAGTTCACTGTGGGTTCAGTCTTAGCAGGACCCAGGGCTTCCCCTTCCACTGGTGCTCTTACTAGGATATTCATTGCTACCTATGGGGTCAGAGTCCAGGGTCAGTCCATGTATAGTCTTTAGGTAGTGGCTTAGTCCCTGGAAGCTCTGGTTGCTTGGCATTGTTGTACTTTTGGGGTCTCGAGCCCCTTCAAGCTCTTCCAGTTCTTTCTCTGATTCCTTCAATAGGGGACCTATTCTCAGTTCAGTGGTTTGCTGCTGGCATTCGCCTCTATATTTGCTGTATTCTGGCTGTGTCTCTCAGGAGCGATCTACATCCGGCTCCTGTCGGTCTGCACTTCTTTGCTTCATCCATCTTGTCTAATTGGGTGGCTGTATATGTATGGGCCACATGTGGGGCAGGCTCTGAATGGGTGTTCCTTCAGTCTCTGTTTTAATCTTTGCCTCTCCCTTCCCTGCCAAGGGTATTCTTTTTCCTCATTTAAAGAAGGAGTGAAGCATTCACATTTTGATCATCCGTCTTGAGTTTCGTTGGTTCTAGGGATCTAGGGTAATTCAAGCATTTGGGCTAATAGCCACTTATCAATGAGTGCATATGATGTATGTCTTTCTGTGATTGGGTTAGCTCACTCAGGATGATATTTTCCAGTTCCAACCATTTGCCTACGAATTTCATAAACTCGGTGTTTTTGATAGCTGAGTAATATTCCATTGTGTAGATGTACCACATTTTCTGTATCCATTCCTCTGTTGAAGGGCATCTGGGTTCTTTCCAGCTTCTGGCTATTATAAATAAGGCTGCGATGAACATAGTGGAGCACGTGTCTCTTTTATATGTTGAGGCATCTTTTGGGTATATGCCCAAGAGAGGTATAGCTGGATCCTCAGGCAGTTCAATGTCCAATTTTCTGAGGAACCTCCAGACTGATTTCCAGAATGGTTTTACCAGTCTGCAATCCCACCAACAATGGAGGAGTGTTCCTCTTTCTCCACATCCTCGCCAGCATCTGCTGTCACCTGAGTTTTTGATCTTAGCCAATCGCACTGGTGTGAGGTGAAATCTCAGGGTTGTTTTGATTTGCATTTCCCTTATGACTAAAGATGTTGAACATTTCTTTAGGTGTTTCTCAGCCATTCGGCATTCCTCAGCTGTGAATTCTTTGTTTAGCTCTGAACCCCATTTTTTAATAGGGTTATTTGTTTCCCTGCGGTCTAACTTCTTGAGTTCTTTGTATATTTTGGAAATAAGGCCTCTATCTGTTGTAGGATTGGTAAAGATCTTTTCCCAATCTGTTGGTTGCCGTTTTGTCCTAACCACAGTGTCCTTTGCCTTACAGAAGCTTTGCAGTTTTATGAGATCCCATTTGTCGATTCTTGATCTTAGAGCATAAGCCATTGGTGTTTTGTTCAGGAAATTTTTTCCAGTGCCCATGTGTTCCAGATGCTTCCCTAGTTTTTCTTCTATTAGTTTGAGTGTGTCTGGTTTGATGTGGAGGTCCTTGATCCACTTGGACTTAAGCTTTGTACAGGGTGATAAGGATGGATCGATCTGCATTCTTCTACATGTTGCCCTCCAGTTGAACCAGCACCATTTGCTGAAAATACTATCTTTTTTCCATTGGATGGTTTTGGCTCCTTTGTCAAAAATCAAGTGACCATAGGTGTGTGGGTTCATTTCTGGGTCTTCAATTCTATTCCATTGGTCTATCTGTCTGTCTCTGTACCAATACCATGCAGTTTTTATCACTATTGCTCTGTAATACTGCTTGAGTTCAGGGATAGTGATTCCCCCTGAAGTCCTTTTATTGTTGAGGATAGCTTTAGCTATCCTGGGTTTTTTGTTATTCCAGATGAATTTGCAAATTGTTCTGTCTAACTCTTTGAAGAATTGGATTGGTATTTTGATGGGGATTGCATTGAATCTGTAGATTGCTTTTGGTAAAATGGCCATTTTTACCATATTAATCCTGCCAATCCATGAGCATGGGAGATCTTTCCATCTTCTGAGGTCTTCTTCAATTTCTTTCCTCAGTGTCTTGAAGTTCTTATTGTACAGATCTTTTACTTGCTTGGTTAAAGTCACACCGAGGTACTTTATATTATTTGGGTCTATTATGAAGGGTGTCGTTTCCCTAATTTCTTTCTCGGCTTGTTTCTCTTTTGTATAGAGGAAGGCAACTGATTTATTTGAGTTAATTTTATACCCAGCCACTTTGCTGAAGTTGTTTATCAGCTTTAGTAGTTCTCTGGTGGAACTTTTGGGATCACTTAAATATACTATCATGTCATCTGCAAATAGTGATATTTTGACCTCTTCTTTTCCGATCTGTATCCCTTTGATCTCCTTTTGTTGTCTGATTGCTCTGGCTAGAACTTCAAGAACTATATTGAATAAGTAGGGAGAGAGTGGGCAGCCTTGTCTAGTCCCTGATTTTAGTGGGATTGCTTCAAGTTTCTCTCCATTTAGTTTAATGTTAGCAACTGGTTTGCTGTATATGGCTTTTACTATGTTTAGGTATGGGCCTTGAATTCCTATTCTTTCCAGGACTTTTATCATGAAGGGGTGTTGAATTTTGTCAAATGCTTTCTCAGCATCTAATGAAATGATCATGTGGTTCTGTTCTTTCAGTTTGTTTATATAATGGATCACGTTGATGGTTTTCCGTATATTAAACCATCCCTGCATGCCTGGGATGAAGCCTACTTGATCATGGTGGATGATTGTTTTGATGTGCTCTTGAATTCGGTTTGCCAGAATTTTATTGAGTATTTTTGCGTCGATATTCATAAGGGAAATTGGTCTGAAGTTCTCTTTCTTTGTTGTGTCTTTGTGTGGTTTAGGTATAAGAGTAATTGTGGCTTCATAGAAGGAATTCGGTAGGGCTCCATCTGTTTCAATTTTGTGGAATAGTTTGGATAATATTGGTATGAGGTCTTCTATGAAGGTTTGATAGAATTCTGCACTAAACCCGTCTGGACCTGGGCTCTTTTTGGTTGGGAGACCTTTAATGACTGCTTCTATTTCCTTAGGAGTTATGGGGTTGTTTAACTGGTTTATCTGTTCCTGATTTAACTTCGATACCTGGTATCTGTCTAGGAAATTGTCCATTTCCTGAAGATTTTCAAATTTTGTTGAATATAGGTTTTTATAGTAAGATCTGATGATTTTTTGAATTTCCTCCGAATCTGTAGTTATATCTCCCTTTTCATTTCTGATTTTGTTAATTTGGACACACTCTCTGTGTCCTCTCGTTAGTCTGGCTAAGGGTTTATCTATCTTGTTGATTTTCTCAAAGAACCAACTTTTGGTTCTGTTGATACTTTCTATGGTCCTTTTTGTTTCTACTTGGTTGATTTCAGCTCTGAGTTTGATTATTTCCTGCCTTCTACTCCTCCTGGGTGTATTTGCTTCTTTTTGTTCTAGAGCTTTTAGGTGTGCTGCCAAGCTGCTGACATATGCTCTTTCCTGTTTCTTTCTGCAGGCACTCAGCGCTATGAGTTTTCCTCTTAGCACAGCTTTCATTGTGTCCCATAAGTTTGAGTATGTTGTATCTTCATTTTCATTAAATTCTAAAAAGTTTTTAATTTCTTTCTTTATTTCTTCCTTGACCAGGTTATCATTGAGTAGAGCATTGTTCAATTTCCACGTATATGTGGGCATTCTTTCCTTATTGTTATTGAAGACCAGTTTTAGGCCGTGGTGGTCCGATAGCACGCATGGGATTATTTCTATCTTTCTGTACCTGTTGAGGCCCGTTTTTTGACCAATTATATGGTCAATTTTGGAGAAAGTACCATGAGGAGCTGAGAAGAAGGTATATCCTTTTGCTTTAGGATAGAGTGTTCTATAAATATCCGTTAAGTCCATTTGGCTCATGACTTCTCTTAGTCTGTCTACATCACTGTTTAATTTCTGTTTCCATGATCTGTCCATTGATGAGAGTGGGGTGTTGAAATCTCCCACTATTATTGTGTGAGGTGCAATGTGTGTTTTGGGCTTTAGTAAGGTTTCTTTTACATATGTAGGTGCCCTTGTATTTGGGGCATAGATATTTAGGATTGAGAGTTCATCTTGGTTGATTTTTCCTTTGATGAATATGAAGTGTCCTTCCTTATCTTTTTTGATGACTTTTAGTTGGAAATTGATTTTATTTGATATTAGAATGGCTACTCCAGCTTGCTTCTTCTGACCATTTGCTTGGAAAGTTGTTTTCCAGCCTTTCACTCTGAGGTAGTGTCTGTCTTTGTCTCTGAGGTGTGTTTCCTGTAGGCAGCAGAATGCAGGGTCCTCGTTGCGTATCCAGTTTGTTAATCTATGTCTTTTTATTGGGGAGTTGAGGCCATTGATGTTGAGAGATATTAAGGAATAGTGATTATTGCTTCCCGTTATATTCATATTTGATGTGAGGTTATGTTTGTGTGCTTTCATTCTCTTTGTTTTGTTGCCAAGACGATTAGTTTCTTGCTTCTTCTAGGGTATAGCTTGCCTCCTTATGTTGGGCTTTACCATTTATTATCCTTTGTAGTGCTGGATTTGTAGAAAGATATTGTGTAAATTTGGTTTTGTCACGGAATATCTTGGTTTCTCCATCAATGTTAATTGAGAGTTTTGCTGGATACAGTAATCTGGGCTGGCATTTGTGTTCTCTTAGGGTCTGTATAACATCAGTCCAGGATCTTCTGGCCTTCATAGTTTCTGGCGAGAAGTCTGGTGTGATTCTGATAGGTCTCCCTTTATATGTTACTTGACCTTTTTCCCTTACTGCTTTTAATATTCTTTCTTTATTTTGTGCGTTTGGTGTTTTGACAATTATGTGACGGGAGGTGTTTCTTTTCTGGTCCAATCTATTTGGAGTTCTGTAGGCTTCCTGTATGTCTATGGGTATCTCTTTTTTTAGGTTAGGGAAGTTTTCTTCTATGATTTTGTTGAAGATATTTACTGGTCCTTTGAGCTGGGAGTCTTCACTCTCTTCTATACCTATTATCCTTAGGTTTGATCTTCTCATTGAGTCCTGGATTTCCTGTATGTTTTGGACCAGTAGCTTTTTCCGCTTTACATTATCTTTGACAGTTGAGTCAATGATTTCTATGGAATCTTCTGCTCCTGAGATTCTCTCTTCCATCTCTTGTATTCTGTTGGTGAAGCTTGTATCTACAGCTCCTTGTCTCTTCTTTTGGTTTTCTATATCCAGGGTTGTTTCCATGTGTTCTTTCTTGATTGCTTCTATTTCCATTTTTAATTCCTTCAACTGTTTGATTGTGTTTTCCTGGAATTCTTTCAGGGATTTTTGCGATTCCTCTCTGTAGGCTTTTACTTGTTTATTAATGTTTTCCTGTGCTTCCCTAAGTGTGTTCAGGTCTTTCCTGAAGTCCTCCAGCATCATGATCAAATATGATTTTGAAACTAGATCTTGCTTTTCTGGTGTGTTTGGATATTCCATGTTTGTTTTGGTGGGAGAATTGGGCTCCGATGATGGCATGTAGTCTTGGTTTCTGTTGCTTGGGTTCCTGCGCTTGCCTCTCGCCATCAGATTATCTCTAGTGTTACTTTGTTCTGCTATTTCTGACAGTGGCTAGACTGTCCTATAAGCCTGTGTGTCAGGAGTGCTGTAGACCTCTCTTTCAGTCAGTTATGGGGACAGAGTGTTCTGCTTTCGGGCGTGTAGTTTTTCCTCTCTACAGGTCTTCAGCTGTTCCTGTGGGCCTGTGTCTTGAGTTCACCAGGCAGCTTTCTTGCAGCAGAAAATTTGGTCTTACCTGTGGTCCCGAGGCTCAGGTTTGCTCGTGGGGTGCTGTCCAGGGGCTCTCTGCAGTGGCAGCAACCAGGAAGACCTGTGCCGCCCCTTCCGGGAGCTTCAGTGCACCAGGGTTCCAGATGGTCTTTGGCTTTTTCCTCTGGCATCCGAGATGTGTGTGCAGGGAGCAGTCTCTTCTGGTTTCCCAGGCCTGTCTGCCTCTCTGAAGGTTTAGCTCTCCCTCCCACGGGATTTGGGTGCAGAGAACTGTTTATCCGGTCTGTTTCCTTCAGGGTCCGGCGGTGTCTGTGGCAGGGGTCCTGCCGCTCCTGGGCCCTCCCCCACGGGAGCCCAGAGGCCTTATACAGTTTCCTCTTGGGCCAGGGATGTGGGCAGGGGTGAGCAGTGTTGGTGGTCTCTCCGCTCTGCAGCCTCAGGAGTGCCCACCTGACCAGGCGGTTGGGTCTCTCTCTCACCGGGTCTGGGAGCAGAGAGCTGCTGCGGGCCGGGATCCGCGGGTGTGGGACTTCTGGTAAACACAGAACGTGCCCGGTTCTAGAGAAATTCTGCTTCCGTGTGTCCCAAGCTCACCAGGCAGCTTTCTTGCAGCAGAAAATTTGGTCTTACCTGTGGTCCCGAGGCTCAAGTTCGCTCGTGGGGTGCTGCCCAGGGGCTCTCTGCAGCGGCAGCAACCAGGAAGACCTGTGCCGCCCCTTCCGGGAGCTTCAGTGCACCAGGGTTCCAGATGGTCTTTGGCTTTTTCCTCTGGCGTCCGAGATGTGTGTGCAGGGAGCAGTCTCTTCTGGTTTCCCAGGCCTGTCTGCCTCTCTGAAGGTTTAGCTCTCCCTCCCACGGGATTTGGGTGCAGAGAACTGTTTATCCGGTCTGTTTCCTTCAGGGTCCGGCGGTGTCTGTGGCAGGGGTCCTGCCGCTCCTGGGCCCTCCCCCACGGGAGCCCAGAGGCCTTATACAGTTTCCTCTTGGGCCAGGGATGTGGGCAGGGGTGAGCAGTGTTGGTGGTCTCTTCCGCTCTGCAGCCTCAGGAGTGCCCACCTGACCAGGCGGTTGGGTCTCTCTCTCGCTATAAACTATCTTTATCAAAATATTTTTATCTCTTATATCCCTAATGTTTCTAGGACTTCTATCATGAAGGAGTATTGGATTTTGTCAAAAGCCTTTCTGCATCTAATGAGATGATCATGCTTTTTTTTCTATCAGATTGTTTATATGGTGGAATACATCTATCGATTTTAGTATATTGAACCATTCCTGCATCTGTGGGATGAAGCCTACTTCATCCTGGTGGATGATCTTCTTTATGTGTTCTCAGAGTCAGTTTGCAATTATTTTATTTAGTATTTTTATATCTATGTTCATTAGGGAAATTTCTGTAATACTTTTTTTTGTTGGGACTCTATATGGCTTAGGTATCAGGGTATCTGTAGTCATATAAAATAAATTGGTCCATGTTCCCTCTGTTTCTATGTAGTGGAGTAATTTGAGGAGTATTGGTATTAACTTTTCTTTGAAAGTCTGGTAAAATTCTGTGCTAAAACAATCTGGACCTGTTTTTTTGCTTTTTTGTTTTTGTTTTTTTTTCTTTTTCTTTTGTTGTTGTTGTTGTTGGTGTTGGTGGTGGTGGTGGTGGTGGTGGTGGTGGTAGTGGTTGGAAGATTTTTAATGACTGCTTCTATAAGTATAGATCTGTAAGTTAATAAGTATAAGTTACAGGTCACTTTAAATTGTTTATCTGATCCTGGCTTAACTTTGGTTAAGTGGTATCTGTAAAGAAAATTATCTATTTAATTTAGATTTTTCAATTTGATGAAATATTTTTAAGTACATCTTTATGATTCTCCAAATTTCCTCTATTTCTGTTGGTATGTACCCTTTTTATCTCTCATTTGCTTACTTAGGATATTCTCTCTTTACCTTTTGGTGAGTTTAGATAGGGGTTTTCAAATCTTATTTATTCTTTCATAGAAACAACTTTTTGATTCACTGAATCTCTGCTTGTTTGCTTCTATTTTATTGATTTCAGCACTGAATTTGATTACTTACTGCTGTCTATCTCTTTTGGATATGAATTTGTCTTTTTGCTCTAGAGCTTTCAAGTGTGCTGTTAAGTTCTAGCATAAGCCCTTCCCCCCTTCCCCCAAATTAGGCACTGATTGCTATAAGCTTTCCTCTTAGACATGCCTTCCTTGTGTCCCATAAGTGTGGGTATGTTATGTATTCATTTTCCTTTAATTTTATAAAGTATGTAGTGTCTTAATTCCCACCTTGACCCATTTTCTTCACTTTTCATGAGTATGTAAGCTTTCTATTGTTTCTATTGTTGTTGATATTCAGCTTAAATCTGAGGTGTTCAGAATGGATGGTGTTAATTCAATTTCCTTATATCTGGTGAGTCTTCCTTTGTGTCTGAATATTTGTTCAGTTTTGAGGAAAGTTCCATGAGGTGCTAAGAAGAAGTATATTCTTTTGTGGTTAGGTGAAATGTTCTGTAAATATCTGTTGGGTCCATTTAGTTTATATTATCTGTTAGCTCCAGCATTTCTCTGCTTAGTTTTTGTTGCGAAGGCTTTTCTATTGGCAAGAAATTGCAGTACAGAAGTCTCTCATTATCAGTATGAGAGTTAAACTTTAGTAGTGTTTCTTTTTATGAACTTGGGTGCCCTTCTATTTGGTGCATAGGTGTTAAAAGTTGCAATATTCCCTTGATGTGTTTTTCCTTTGATGAGTTTGTAGTGTCCTTCTTTATCTCTTCTGATTAGTTTTAGTTTGAAGTCTGTTTTGTTTGATATTAAAATGGCTACACCAGTTTGCTTTTTAGATCCATTTGCTTGGAATTTCAAATGAATTTAGATTCATTTTTTTCCCATCCTTTTATCTTGAGGTGATGTGTATCCCTGATATTAAGATGTGATTCATAGAGCTTGTTTTTATATGTATTTTTTTAATCTGGACTAAGAGCATTGATGTTGAAAAGTATCAATGACCAATGACTGTTGATTTCTGTTATTTGCTGTTGTATGTGTTTTCCTTCTTTTGATTTGCTGGTCTGGAATTACTCTCTCTCTCTCTCTCTCTCTCTCTCTCTCTCTGTGTGTGTGTGTGTGTGTGTGTGTGTGTGTGTGTGTGTGTGTGTACAGGGAATTTCTTAAGTTTAGAGTTTTCCTGCTAGCCCCTTCTGTAGGACTAGATTTGTAAATATATATTGCTTAAATTTGTTTTTAATTATAGAATGTCTTCTTTTCTCCAGCTATGGTGATTGAAAGGTTTTCTAGTTGTAGTAGTCTAGGCTGGCATCTGTGGTCTCCTAGATTCTGCAGAACATCTGTCTAGGCCCTTCTGACTTATTTTATTCACCTCCCGGTTCACCCTCTCACTGTTCCACATTCCAGACCTCCTCCCTGGCTCCCTATGTCCCTGAGGCCTCCAGTCTCTTGAGGGTGTTATGATAAATATTTAAAAACTGTCTAAGCCTTTTATCCCATGCTAGCACTGGCACCTGTGGGGCCACATGGCACTGTGGGGTATCTTGCACTCTCTCTAGTGCTGGCACTCATGGGGCCACATGGCAATTGGTTCCTTCCCGTGTGTACTGCTCTGCTATCCCATGCTCTCTCTGACCTGGGAGGTTGCTATCTTGCTAGTTCCTACTCTGTCAGGTCATAGGAACTAGCACCAGTTTATCTCAGCAGCTACAGCAACAAGAGGGTTAGGTCCATCTTTTCTGACTGAACACAGACCCAGCAGTCCTCTGCTGTAGAGGTCAGGAATTAGTCTATTAAGCCTAATTTTATTTGATACTTGGTCTTTCTTCCTTGTACCTTTAAATTTTTTCTCCTTGTTCAGTATGTTTAATGTTTTGATTATTTTGTACTGCAGAGAATTTCTTTTCTAGTCCTGTCCAGTTGGGCTTTTGACTGTTTTACCTTGATTGTACCTCCTTTTTTTAGGTTATGAAAATATTCTATGATATTTTTGAAGATATTTTCTGCTTCTTTGACCTTGATTTCTTCTCCTCCCACTATTCCTAGTAGTCTTAGATTTAGTCTTTCTGTGGTTTGTAGATTTCCTGGAAGTTTTGTTTCAGGAATTTACTTATATTGATCATTTTTTTTACTAAGGTATCCATTTCTACTACTGTGTCTTGAGTGCCTGAGATTCTGTTGTCCATCTCTTGTACTCTGTTGGTGAAACTTGCCTTTGAGGCTTCTGCTAGAGTTGTTATTTATCATTTTCAGCATTTCTTTGATCTGGGTTTTCGTTATTAACTCTATTTCCAATTTCAGGTCTTGAACCATTTTATTCATTTCATTCCAGTGTTTGTTTGCTCTGCAGAGATTTATCCGAGAGCTTTTCCTTAAATATCCATTAACTCTCTAATAACCTTTATAATATTCACAAGAGCCATTTTAACATCTTTGTCTTGAGTTTCAGTTACGTTGCTATTCTCAATGCCTACTCTAGGTAGGGTTGCTGGGTTCTACTGGAGACATAATGTCCTGGTTATTAGTGATTGTGTTCTTATGCTGCTGTCTAAGTATCTGATTTTTCAGAACATTGTAATAGGAAGCTGATATCTGGTCTTATCTTTGTTGGATGAGTATTTTGTTCCTCAGTTTCTGTTGTCTTCTGTGGTTCTTAGGAGGTTGTAGTAGCACCATATTGCCTGGCAGAGTATTCTGGGATGCTAATATATGTTGCCACCTGGGATTCTGGGTAAAATGTGTTTCTAGGTGTTGGAAGCTGAAACTTAAGAATGAGCATTGGCCAAAGAAGGGCTTAGGGTGTTTGCAGGTAAGAGGAAAGCCAGGTGTTTTAACAGAATCTATTTAGTTCTCTGGGAATGGAGGCAGAGAATGAGGAGAGTCACAACAGGTAGCCTGCTTCAGAGCTAGGGATGAGCCTGGTAGGTTGGATTTAGAGTAGAAGAGTAAGAAGCAAAGATCTGCTGTTATCCTATCTGCTTTTCTGGCTGAAGTGGGCTATGGGTTCCCAGGCAATGACTGCTGGAGTTAGAGACTGGAATAAAGTGATGAGTAGGAGGAAGAAAGATGGAGGGAGGACCCATGTGACCCAGTGGAGATGGGAGCAGGAGATAGTGGAGGTTGCATCAAGTGGTTTGTTATGAAGTGAGAGATAGGACTGGGGAAATGGATTTGGAGGACAGGAAAGAGAAGTGAAGATCTGCAGTTAGCCTACCTGCTTCTCTGGCTAGACTCAAGATTTTGTTCTTAATGTCAGGATGTTTTTCTCTCCTCTGAATTTCTTAGTCTGTTACTTTCTTCCAGTCTACAGTTTTAATGACCACTATGTAGATTAGGTATAAGTTCTGTATTGAGAAACAAAGGAGGATAAAATTAGTGGAAATGCATGGAAGTTGATATCCATTTGAATAACATTTGCTTCCTGTTTAATTTCAGATGTGTGTCTCACTATTTATTGATTGTTTATTTTATACACACACACACACACACACACACACACACACTGAGTGATGCTGTAGATGCTATAGTTGTGCCTTGATAATACTTGAGGGGCACTTCTTTTTAAACAACTGCATTTCTTTAATGGCTTCAATATCATTCTTTTGTTAACTCACACAAATGTGGTCAGTGGAATAATTCTGTTTCTGAAAAGGCCTGGGGAACATAAAGTGGGAGCCTCTTACTCACTTTGGCAGATTCCTGGAAGATGGTTGCCACAGCTGGTGATGTGCATCTTTTAGTAAAATAATATATAAAATTACTTACTGGTAATAGAATTTTATAATCCTTGATAATCTTGTGGCTTATCTTTATGCTCAGAGACACATATTCTTTTATAGTCTTGGGTGAAATTTTAGGCTGAGTCTCTAGGGTAATTTAACTGCAGAAGGTATTACTGCATAATGATCTGTGGCTTTGGGGTCAGACTAACCATGGGTGAGGTCAAAATCACCCCTACCTTTGTCACCACAGAAATATACGCATTTATACAAGTCCCTTTCCAGCATCAATTTTTATTTTCCCCTCATTCATAAGATAGGCAGACCAAAACAATATCTAGAGCATTTGCATGCATGCTTCACTAAGTCCCAAACACTATGCTAAGTTCTGGTGACAAGAAGATTAATGGGATGTAGCTTGTTCCCTAAATAGGCTTATTATCTGGGGATAAATGTGGCAACCCAAACACATAATTCAATGCTGTTGAATCATATAATTCTGTGAGATTCTCAACGTATCATCCTTGTGTCTTTTTCAGTCTCAGCTCTTGTTCTTGTCATATCAAGGCAAAGAGTTCTGTATGAATATACGGATGAGTCCATATACTATATAGAATGTTATGTCTTAAGCTAGTATGTACCATAGTGCACAGAGACACACTAAATTATTAGGCAGATAGGGCAGTCCATTCTCTAGGGTCAGCACATATAATAACATCTCAACTAAGAGACCATTTTAGTTCAAAGAGAGTGGGATAGAACATATGATCGCAGGACACATAAGTCCTTCAATATACTATGTCACTCAAAATATAAAATCTCTAATGAAGCAATGCCTGAGGTACAGATTAAGGAGAACAGTGTGTGCTACTGGCTGTGCCTTCCGAATATCCAGTATTTTCTGTCCAAAGGCAATCATTTGAATGGAGGAACGAAGGCTCGAATGTTGCCTCCCATCACTGATTTTAGTAAACTATTGAAGAGTCTATTTTTCCTAAGCCACAGACTTTAGGGACCTTCTGAATGACTAGATTTCCCAGGGACAGAACGCTTCCGTCAGAAGACACAATAAAAATTCCGCTGCACTGGAAATTATACATCTATCCAGGCATTTCAAGCAGCTCATTGTAGTAGGAGTACAACTAAGAACAAAATCAACAAATATCAGAACAGACACACAACATTGTAAGAAAATTGTTTGCTGCTACAGCATGTGACTGCAAGAATTGTCAAATACTTTTTGGGATATTTTTCCCTTAATAGCAATGAGAGCAACGGGCAAATGAACGTAGCACATATAACCCAGAAGAGAAATGAACTTAAAGTGCAAACTCTTCACGAATAAAGGTATGGGCTACCACCACCATGCCAGGTAGAATAAAGATAACTTAAATGGTTAATTAAAAAAAAAAAACCAATGAATGCTTTGACAATGAGTTAAAGTTGTAAATACTTGGCATGTTCCATCAAAGTTTCCATGTTATGTAAGAGAGCTAGGCTTTGTTGGGCACCAATGGAAGGAGAAGCCCTTGGTCCTGCCAAGGTTGGACCCCCAGTGTAGGAGAATGCTGGGGGAGGTTAGGGGGGTGGATGGGGAGGGGAACACCCTTATAGAAGAAGGAGAGGGGGATGTGATAGGGGGCTTATGTCCGGGAAAAGGGGAAAGGAAATAACATTTGAAACGTAAATTAAAAAAATCCAATAAAAAAGGAAAAAAATTAAAAGTGATAAAATAAAAGAGAAAACAGAACAAAACAAAACATTTCCATGTTAAATACTTGTGGAGATTGGAACAAAGCACCACCCTTATAGCTTTATAGACTTGGTGTGATGTTAGAATGAACAAAGTTGAGAGGTGGAAAGAGAGGACATCTTTATCTAGCCCCTTTGCGTTGACCTCATCCTGAACTTTAATTAGACATAGCTTCTTCAAGGTGTTGGAATTCACAGTGCAGTGACTGTATCCTGTCCTTGTAGAAGTAAGTAGAAGTCTGTAAATTGGAATATGAGCTGACCAAGAAGTATATCTTAAATAATATTTGGGTGGGGCAGGGCATATATTAAGTTATGCTTGTTTTTGTCTGTCTACTCTAAGTGGGAAATCTGAGAATCATTCTAGAGTCTTTTAAAAGATACAGGAAAACTTGAGTCCCTGGAAGGGGGGGCAGTGATAATGAGCTTATTTACAGGTGCCAACTGCTTTCTTATCCTTTGTGTGTTACTTTCCCATCCTATCCACTCATTCAAGATCCTGAGAGCATCTTCAGAGTTCTTGAACCATTTCTGATTCTTCTTCAAAACTGTTGTATGTAGTGACAGAACCCAACAGCCCTCATCACTATCTCAATGATTCATAACTATAAATCCTTAATTAACTATAAACACTTAATACAATTTATAGTTCACAATTTCTGTGAACATATTTAATGGGTGCTTTCTCATTACATGGAATATTGCCCACCCATAAAGGCAACTATGAAATATTTGCTGAATAAATGAATGCATTGCCAGTTTGGAGATAACAACCCAGAGTTGGGGGGGGGACACTTTTATAGTTTACTGAGCAGAAGCTTTAACATTTATCACACAAAAGATGTCATGAGCCATTATCTTACCACATGTGGCCAAGGAAATAGCCAGAACCAGAGCATAGGAGCATGAAGGAGCTAGATGAATAGGCAATACAAATTGTGTTCAAATACTAGTTCAGATTTCAGGGGAAATGTCCAACCCAGGGAATGCCCAGTGCACTAGAGTACTGTCTCCTATGGTTAGTAGAAATACGGTTGAGTACCTGTCCCGTCCCTCATGCACACTACTTTCCTGTGATTTTGCTTTCAGTGATATTCTACCAGTAACTACTCTCCTAAAATACTAAGGAGAAAATTCTCCAAAGAAACAATTCAAACGTTCTAGCTGTGTGATGTTCTAAGTAGGGTGAACATAAAATCTGTAATCATCCCAATTCTACATGGAGACAAATCACTCCTTTGGCCCAGCACAGCCATATTATGTGTATTTATTCATAGGTCAGAACAAAGTCCTACATAGTGGGCAATAACCTCACATGGGTTTTTAGAAGTGAATATGGGTCTAACAAAAAGTAGCCAGACTACAAAAATTAATTTTAAATAAAATGTGCAATAAATGCAAAATATTTCTGGCAGTGTTGGTGTATGTCTCATCACATTATTAAACTGAGATTGGAATGTGTACAGGTCCACTTTGGCTGTACACTCAGGCATATTGCAAACATCAATGAAGGTTACCTGAAACACTGACTCATATTTGACACTATTACCACATTATGAATTAAAGTATTTCCATAAAGATTTTATAGTCCTTCCTCTTACAGTATCATACTGATTTCATCATTCAGATCAAAGACTTTCAGTATTTTCCTACCATCATCCCTTCGTAAGTATCAAACTAGTCTGTATGTATTTGGATTGTGTTGGGTCTATTTGTCTTTTAAAATTGTTAAGTCTGATCATTCATTTGAGTTTAATAAAAAAATTTAAATATTATTTTACTTTGAATTCAGATATGATTTCCAAAAGTCCCTGAAATGGTCATTACCCTACTTCTGACATTTTGTACAATTCTATGTATACAAAGCAGTGTCTTTAGTATTAGGGGTTATAAAACCAAAGTTTTAAAAAATCTCGATAATTCTGTGTTCTACAGTAAAAACTAGCAAATGTGCAGCCAGATGAAAGTATTTATTAAATTTTTTTTTTATTTTTGAGGCACGATCTCAAGTATCCCAGGTTGGACTGAGCTTACTTTGTCACTATCCCATAATTGTACAGATTCGTCATCTTTGAAAAATAATAAAATCATACACACACACACACACACACACATGTATATATATATATATATATATATATATATATATGAATTGCTTTAAAATTAACTTCTTTGTGGTGCATTACCAGTAAATGTTTGAAATGTATACCTATCTTATATACCTGGATACTAAGGGTTCACAGCATTTTCTCACACATAAAAGGATCTGTCTTCATTAGGGTTTCCATTGCTGTGAAGAGAAACCATGACTAAGGCAGCTCATATAAAGAAAACATTTCATTGGGGCTGGCTTGCAAGTTCAGAGGTTCACCAAGGTAGGAAGCATGCAGCATCCAGATAGTTATGGAGGTGGAGGAGATGAGAGTTCTATACCTTGTTCCAAAGCCAAACGAGAGAAGACTCCTCCCCATGTGGTTAGGAGGAAGGACTCAAAGCCTACACCCACAGTAACACATTTCCTCCAAGAAGGCCATAGGTACTCCAACAAGGCCATACCTAATAATAGTGCCACTCCCTGGGCCAAGCATTTTAAAATGACCACAGGACCATAAGTGAAAATTAAGAAGCCCTTCACAAATTCCTTAGTAACCAGGTTTACTGTCATGCTATTTGGGGCTTGTCTTCAGTTCTCTCTTATTTTCCACAGTGTAAGAGTGGTGAGACTAATGATTTGCAAATGCCAAAGGGAAGTCGAAATGCATTTGCTTTAAGTGGAAACATGGGAGCCCTTAATTTAATAAGGAAAAGAAAACTTTTGTATGCCAAAGTTGCCAAGAAATATAGTATTTTAGATATTTTGAGAGAAAATACACTTGCATAACTTTTGTTGCAGTATATAGTTATGACTTTTATAGTATTTTTACTAATTTTTAGAATCTTCCTTATAAAGTCAACTGTGCCATAACTATGTCTGCATAGGCAAATCACAGTGATTATATAGTTAGATAGAGTCAGTGGTTTCAGGTATAAATGGGGTATCTTGGAATACATTCCCCACAGATGAACTCCAATCACCATGCTCAGAACTTAGACTCAACTCTTCCAAAAATGGCTGATTTTCATTGGGAAAAGCCCATTTTTTTTTGATGACTCAACATTCATGTACTAAATTATATAGTAAGGAAGAATGAAGCAAGTTGACTCATAAAAGTGTCTGCAACCAAGGACATGTAAAGGATTGTCATACACAATCTTTAGACTGATATTTGACTCATTCTATAAAAGTGGGCTTGTTGGGTTTTTTGTTTGTTTGTTTTGTTTTGTTTTCTGTTTCAAAGGGACATTTAAATTCAAGTAGGCGCTGCAAGTAAAAGACCGTGCTAAAATCCTTTACCTTCCTACTGTACCAGTGCAAATGATTATTGCAATTAGAAAATTAGTGTTAGGGCAGAAGCTGCACTTCTGGAAATCCCGGCCGACTGAGCTCAGCCCCCAATATGCCAATTAAAGGGAAGAGTGATGGTGGAAAGCCAAGAAAGAAAAGTTAATTAATGTGCCACATTAAGAAGAGAACAGACAAAGAAGTCTAGTGACTCCAAATAGGAATTGTCATGAGTTTAACTAGAGGAAAAATTAGGGCAGAGGTAAAGAGGTTTGCATAATTAAGTGGTGTTGGTCAAAATGGGATGGATTGATTATGATTCCAGTTCAGCTTCTGCAAAAAGGTTCCTCTTGGCTCAATGGGGCCAATCTTGGTCCTGTAAGATTTCTCCTCTTCATCATTGTCACAGATAACTACCCTAATTTGGGGGTGATGTGTAGTGCCAGGCATGGCTGGTTTTGGAATCTCAGGTAACTGCAGGTTTAGAACAGTGCCTTGAGACTTTTCAACATGTTTTGCAGGTTTGGGACAGGACATTGAAAACCTAGGGTGAGATACTGCCACTAGTCTCATCTTTGTGCTTGCAACATGAAAGGGGATGTGATAGGTTTTTCCACAGACACCCTTACAGAACTCACATACGTGTGAGGAAAGGTAATCCTGGGGCTGACCTACAGTTCAGGAGAAAGCTTCAAAGTAAGAGTCTTATTCTGCATTAAGGACCAAGTGAGGAGTCAATGAGCTTCAGAAAAGTCGTTTCTAAATGCCTGTTTCAAACATTCAAAGTTCAAAGCGAGGGGCTACTCTAATTGCCTGGCTTTTAAAAAGAGCATTTCAAGCTTTCTAGCATTTAAAGAAAAAGACTGTTGGGATTTGGTTGGTTTGCCTGGGCAGTTAAACAGTTCTTAGTTTCCCTTCCCTTCTTCTATGACTTACACCCTAAATAAAGTTGTTTTTTTTTTTAGAAGCTTTAATGCTCAGAAATAGACTGAAGAGGGTAAATTCCCAGGTTACTGAAGGAGGTCACTGCCTCATACACATAAAGTAAAAGGATTTATTTTAAGTGGGTCCTGGTCATATGGCCAGTGACTGGTAGCTTCTACCTGAGCCTTGATAGAAGGACAAGGCTACACTGAGAGGCAATGTTCATGTCAGTAGTAGTCTGGGCTAGCATAGAGACCATCACACAGATCTTTTTAGGACTGCGCTACTGTGTACAATATTTTGGCACTCATGCATAAAGACACTTTAACACACACACACACACACACACACACACACACACACACACAAAATGTGGGTTTGACTATCACGAAGTTTCACTCTAGTAGTTCCCCAGGGCCATTCGATGTCTATAAAAACTTTAAGTAGAAAGCTCCCTACAATACGCTGTGAACATCTGATATTACAAATGAAAGGAGGCACTTGGAAACCTCCCCAATGAAAAAGTTCCTCTATGAAGCCCTGGTCAGGGCCAACTGTGAGGTGATATCATCCTCTGTATTAAAACAGATATCTTGCTGTGGCTGCAAATCCTTTATCTTTATTGGCCTGGAATAAGAGGATATTTTGTCTTCTTGATAACTTTATTCCTACCATGTTTTAAGCTTCACTTTTCATGTTTCCTCTGTCTATCCTTCCATTCCAACCTACCTGAGGCTAATCCCAGCTTCACATGGCAAACTTCCTCTCACTCTGAACCTTTTTGAATACTGCTTGCTCTCTCTTCCTGGAATACACATTAAGAAATGGTTCCTGAGACCCGCCTGAACTCTACATGGCCAGTTCTGCGTGTTCAGATCCCTCATCTTTGGATGAGCCATCTCTCAACAAGAAGATTGATTTTGCCTCAAGCAAAGCATGTCTTTCTCATAGTCATCTAATGACAGATAACAATCGAAACAGCCAAACATTAACCTAGAATGTTCTGAGACATTCTAGGTGCTGAATAGTGATTTTTGTTTTCTTCTCACTCCTAGAGGAAGATGTCAGCAAGCTTGGCATTCATTAAGTTCATACCAGTTGGTAAATGGCTGCTGTGCTGCCCAAGGATTTTTTCCTAACAGTTGCCTTCAAGAACTCCTGGTGAAACTCTGGTGTACTGCCTGGTGAAAGCTAGCCTGGCAGTGGATTTTAGAACCCAGTCCTAGAGATCCTGCACAAGCCCATTCTAACTCTCTGGCATATCATACTTGCTAAAATAGTTTTGAGATTTTTTTTCAGGCAGGCAAGCTAAGAGTCAAGTTAGTACCCTGAAACTCAATAACTCAATTTGGTTTTTGGTTTGTGTACATTTTCTCTTTGTCTTGCAATAATACAATTAGCAGCTTCCTTTCTTCAATATATATTATATATTATATACAAGATATAATCTCCATATATATATGTATATATTAGACCTTTCTAAATCTTTTGCCCTTCCAGTTGCATCAGGCTACATGGATTTCCATCTCTAAACAATAAAATTCCCCTCCCCTAGTTACAGTCAAATTTAGACAAATTCCCTCCAATATATCTCCAATGTATCCAAGTTTGAAGAATAGAATAGCCAATCTGGCCTGAAGTGGGTATTGGTACATACATAGTAAAGCGAATTTGTGTCCTCCAGAAAACTTTTAGGGAGAATTTCCTATTTATCATCTTCTGTCCATGCATAATTGAATGTTCACAGCTTAGAATTAGATGCATCATGGGAAGGAAAATGTGCATTAGAGTAAAAAGAATATATGACCTAATTCATCAATCAAAATAGAGAACCATCCTTATTAGACCTTTTAGTGATCAGTTCCTCTTTCTCTTGCTACTCATAAAAGGAAGCATTGACCAACATAGGCCGTAATCTCACTGCTGTGACCCACTATTAACCTTGACATCAAACCACTCTTTAATCTGTATTATTGCTTAACTCCAAATAGTGGCTCTCATTCAACAAGGGCTCACACAGATTTCCAAAGAAGAAAAATATCTTTATTTGGAGTTAAGCAATCTTGGAAACACTTGTCCCAGACCCTGACCATCAGTAACATTCCTGCAAGTCATTAAATTTACCCAGGTTCTGAAAGAGCAATGGAAATGATTCTGTGTCAATAATATAGTAATAACAGACAATGAGACAAATCTAAGTGTGACCGAAAATCAAATGTGCACTTAGGAAAAGGATCAATAGAGCACTATGCCCTGAACCAAAAGGATGCAAAAGTCATGTTAAAACTGTCAAGGAAAGACAACTAAGACTAGGAAAATTAATGCTTTAAATGCACCATCTAAAATGGTTTAATTGGAATCATCAAACAGGATAAATGCCTTTCATTATGAACCTCTTATTTACTGCAACCATTCACATGTGTAGGTGTTAAAACACATTTCGGTTTAGTATTTAGTAACTTGTCAAATGCATATTGAGCTTTTAGATGCATCTAGCATATGCAGGAGAAAATAATTATAGAGAATTTACAATGGGGGCAGTCTCATGGTGGGATTTATTGGTATAATTAAAGCTAGTGATGAAAGATGAATGGAGGCAGAAGGAGAGACAGATTATGAAGAAGATGCTGAGACATACAATAATGCCTCTGACGCGGGAGATGGTTACTAGAAGATATCACTTTTATTGTGTAACTTATGAGATGAAAAACAAATATGTAACAAACAGAAGAAACTTTAAAAAATTCAACCATAGCACACACCCAGAAAAATGAATTTGTAAATGAGTGTGAATCTCAGATCCACATTTGTTTAAATGGCATCAGTGTTGGTGGTGGTAGGAAGGCCAGCAGGATGAAGGAAATGAGAGCATACTTAGATCCTTAAGAAAAAGTGAGTCATCTGTGAAGGATTGTGACTCACAGCAAAATGGTTCCCAGTTCCATGAAGAGTTGCTGGAATCCTGCTATGTGGGTCATTCTATTCAGCAGTAAGGTCTATAGAGACCATGATAGCCCATTAAGATCCATGATCAGGAAAGTGGATGGAGGGCCACAGTTCGACAGATCATTATGATTCATTTCAATCAGCAGTGAGTGCTATGGAAACAAAAATGTGTTGAGGAATTTTTACCCAGTAACACGGCTACTCTGTCAAGTGATCCCATCCAAAGTGTTGATATTCTGTCTAAGCTCCACCCCCACAGCTACCTGGGAACAGTCAGGTATGCTCTGCCCCACAGTTGCCTGACAACAGCCAGCTATGCCTGACACTATATAAGGGGCTGCATGCCACTTCCTCTTTCTCTTGCTCCTTGTTCTTCACTCCTCTGCTCTCTTCCCTTCTGTCCCTGTCCTTCTTTCCCCATACCTCCTCCTTTTCCCTCTACATGCTCATGGCCGGCCTTTTCTCTCCTCTCCTCTCCTTCTCTCATTAAACCTCTCCACGTGGAACCATGTTGGCTTGTTGTGTTCTGCCCAGGTGCCGGCCCAGATTTAAACCCTAACACAAAGACCTTCTAGGTTTGGGTGATCTGGCTAGAATGATTCATCTTTAACCCCTCTGGCTGCAATACAGACATGCCCCTAGTATAAACCTCTAATCCTAAACAATCCAGGCAAAGATAATTCATAGACAGAAACAACCATATTTAGTTTGAATGTGGGGTCTAACTGAAGGGTGAAGTGTTGAATCGAAAAAAGATTTGACAGAATGAGTCAGAGATAGGATATGCCCAACTCTCAGGAGAACAGACAGGAAGGAGAGGACTTAAAAGAGCAGCTCAGGGTGAGGGGGAGACCCAGAGAGAGACAGAGACAGAAAGAGAGAGAGAGAGACAGAGAGAGAGAGAGACAGAGAGAGAGAGAGACAGAGAGAGAGACAGAGACAGAGAGAGAGAGAGACAGAGAGAGAGACAGAGAGAGAGAGAGAGAGAGAGAGAGAGAAAGAGATAGAGGGAAAGCGAGAGATAGGCTTTACAAGGGCAGGTTACACATAAAGACAGAACGAGACAAGAATGAGAAGGTTCCAGAAGATTACAACAGATTGGCAGAGATAGTTTGAGACCAAGAAGAGCAATTCAGTCAAAAGCTGCAAGTAGCCAGTTTGAATTGGTTAGCTTGGAGAGACATTTGGACCAGGGTAGCTGAGTTGAATCAGCCTGCCAGAGTTCAGAAAGAACTAGAAAGGGTGAGTTTATGCAGCAGTAAATCTCCAAGATGACAATTACATAATCTGAGGAAATAAGTTACTTTTATAGAAACAGGCCAGTCACTTCTGATCAAGAAACACTGAGAACTAGATATATTTTGAGAATAAATAAAGACCAACAATGAAAGGCATTTTTAATCAGAGAAGACAATGTATGCTTTGGAGGTGTGAAAGCACTTTCATGGAGTGACAGTAAACTAACCATCCACGTATAAAAACCTCCACAAGCCAGGGAAGTATAAAGAAAAATATGTATTAGTATTTCTGTCATAAGAAGCAGCTCAAGGTAAGTGATTTCTCAGAAATTTCTACAGAGAAAGAACCAATAAGGTGATTAAACAGGGGTGTTAAGCAGGAACATATTAAATAGGGATATATTAAATGCTCCTATGCAATATGGTTTTTGTGACCAGAAATGGCTGCCTTCACACTAGAGAAGCTTAGAACCTGGTGGGTGGTCAGTCCACAAGCTCTGTGACTCTGTGGTTCTGATCTGACACTGAAGGTCTGGGGGATTGCTAGAGATCCACTGATCTTCAGTACATGAGGAGAGTCTGTGGAGAATGGTGGCAATAGCTGTGCAGGCAAACTGACACAACAAAAGCTTTTCCCTCTGATTCATATCTGCAAGAAGGTACCGTGACATTCAGAATGGATCTTCTCATTTCAATTAACATAATCAAGAAAGTGCCTCAGAAATGTGCCCATAAACTAACCTAATCTAGATAATCCCTCACAGATATGCCCAGAAGCTGACATTATCTAGGTCATCGCTTACAGAGATGCCTAGAAGCTGACCTAATCTGGATAATCCTTCACAGATGTGCCCAGAGGCTGACATAATCTAGAGCTTCACTTATAGGTGTATCTAGAGGCTAACATAATCTAGATAATTCTCCACAGATGTACCCAGAGGCTAAATTAATCTAGATAATTCCCTACAGATGCACTCACAGTCTAGCCTAATCTAAATAATTCCTCACAGATGTTCCCAGAGCTTTATCTCAGATATGATTCTAGACACTATCAAGTAAAAAAAATTAAATGTACAGTGAGTTCCAGAATATTTCTATAACATTTAAAAATGAAGTACAATTCGCAGAAGCAGCTTTGTCTTTGAACATGATCTTTATTCCAGTAGCATTACACGGCAGTACTCTTGGTGTTCCCAGCCTCAAAGCCTCCAGATTGGCCTCCACTTTCTGATAGGTCCGGTGTAGACTGGTCTCAAGACACAGGGCTGGCTACAGAATGGGAAACGATTTTTACCAACTCCACATTCAATAGTAAGCTAATATCCAAAATATATAAAGAACCCAAGAAACTAGATATCAAGAAAACAGATAATCCAGTTTAAAAATAGAGTACAGACCCAAACAAAGACCTCTTAGTAGACGAAACCCAGGTGACTGAGAAATACTTTTAAAAATGTTCAACATCTTCAGTCAGCATGGAAATACAAATCAAAACATCTTTGAGATCCCATCTTATACCTCTCAGAATGGCTAAGATCAATAACACAAGTGACAGCTCTTGCTGTCATGTGGAGCAAAGTTATGGAGGAAGGGAAATACTCTTCCATTGCTGGTGGGAGTGCAAACTTGAACAACCACCACGGTAATCAAAATGGTGGTTCCTCAGAAAGATGGGAATCAATCTACTTCAAGATTCAGCTCTACCACTCTCAAACATTTACACAACGGACGCTCTACTCCATCACAAAGACACTTCCTCAACTATGTTCATAGTGGCTTTACTAATAAAAGCCGGAATCTGTAAACAACACAGAGGTCCCTCAACTAAAGAATGGGTAAAGAAAATGTTGTACATTTATACAATGGAGTATTACTCAGCTATTAAAAAATTACATCATAAAATTTGTAGGTAAATGGTTAGAACTAGAAAAATCATCCAAAGAGAATTAACCCAGACCCAGAAAGCCAAACATGGAATGTCTTCATTTATAAGTAATTTATAGTAAATGATGATTATGCTACAATCAATAGATCAGAGAGACCAAGTAACAAGGAGGACTCTAAACCCTTTCCAGAGGTAGATAAGAATGAGAATAGGTGTGTGAGTGGGTTGGGGGATTGAGGGAGTGGAGGGAGAGAGTTCGGGAAGAGATGACTGGAATTGGGGAAGCATTTAATGGAACAATGTAGAAACCCAGTGTAGCAGAAACTCCTAGCATTCTATGAGAGTGCCCTAGCAAAGACTCCTAGTAATGGAGGTTATAAAGCCTGAACCAGCCATCCTCTGTAACCAGGCAAGGTTTCCAGTGGTGTGACTGGAACAACAACACAGCCACAAAACCATCAACCTACAATCTATTGGGCTTTCAAGATGTACTGGGGCATTAGAGGTACAAAACTTGTGCACTAACTTGATGCCCATGCCATGAGAGGGAGCCCATGCCTGATACTGCCTGAATGACCAGGAACTAGAGGCTGGACAAATCAGAGACCTAGGATAGAAAAAAATCAATAGCCTGATTCCTGAAGATATTCTGCTACACTCATAGATTGGTGCCCAGACCAATCATCATCAGAGAGGCTTCTGTTGGCAGCTGATGGAAGTAGGGGCTGAGACTGAAGCCAAACATTAGGCAGAGGGAGACCTCCAACTGGAGATCTCCATTGGGTCCCTTCCCTTGGAGCTCACAGAAGAGGGACAGGAAGAATGGCATCAAGAACACCAGGAGAATATGGCCCACAAACATCATCTAAGTAGTGATCATAGGAGCTCATAGAGGCAGAAGAAGAAACCATGAGGACTGCATGTTTCCTCTGCATGTGAGAGTGTGTGTGTGTGTGTGTGTGTGTGTGTGTGTGTGTGTGTGTGTGTGATGGTTATGTAGCTTGGTGTTTTGAGGGACTTCTAAAGTGGGAGTGGGGGATGTGTTTGACTATTTCATCTATTTTGTCTGCTTTGGGACCCTTTGCCTCCAATTGGGTTCCCTCTCCAAGCCTTAATATAAGGTTTTATGCCTAGTCTTACTGTATCTTGCTATGCTGTGTTCAATTGATATCATTAGGAAGTCTGTTCTTTTCTGAAGAGATCTAAAGGATCTAGAGGAGATGAGAAGAGTGGGTGGCAGGAGTGGAGGGAGGAGAAACTATGGCCAGGAGGTATTGAAAACAAACAAACAAACAAACAAACAAAGCTACAGGGCTGGAAAGAAAAGAATGGTCTTCCTAGGGGAGAAACCAGCATGGAAGGAGGAGATAAAAAATTTAGGCATTTTTCACTCCACTGTTTAATTCTGAAATCCACAGTGATGCCTTTAATTAAAATCTATTATAATGGAATGCAATGAGAAGGTCAGCTATTGGTACTGGAGAGATGGCTCAGTAGTTAAGAGCACTTGCTGCTCTTGCATAGGACCCAGGTTTGATTTCTAGGACCCATAAGATGGCTTTGAGACATTTGTAACTCCAGTTCCTGGTGTCTGAAATCTTCTTCTGTCTTCCATAGACACTGAGCATGCACAGGGTACATAGAATAGGTTTAAACAAAACACTCACAATATAAAATAAAAATAAATAATTGTGAGATAGATAGATTGACAGGCAGACAGACAGACAGCTTTGACACAGAATTAGGAGTAAAAGAAAACAAACAATCTTAAGTGAAAACTAACTGGAAATCAGGAAGACTAGCAGCAGTTGTAGAGTAGAGCCCTCCTGAGCTTATGAGACAAGCTGTGTGTGCTGTAGATGATAGAGCCAGCAAAATGAAGCTGCCAGGACTCTTGGTTGTTCAGGAGACCACGAGTGAGTCCCAGACATTGGACCCTGAGCTTTTATTGCTGCTAGATGTTGGTTTTCTTGAGTTGGATTAGGCCTATGCCTTTGTGTTTATCTCTTGCAATAAAAAACAGCACACTATTTATTTATTTATTTATTTATTTATTTATTTATTTATTTATTTATTAATCTTACAGGAGCCTACAGTTAAGAGACTTTGAAATTTTAAACAGAATTTGGATTTTGAAATATTGGAATTTTTAAAAGATTGTGGGACTTTTAAAGTTATACCATGTTTTATATTGTGATGGTGACATTAACATGAGATTGTGGGGATAGGAAACATTTGTGGTTGAGTGCGTTAAGTTGACACAAATTCAAGTCAATTGGGAAAAGATAATTGCAACTGAGGAAGTGCTTCCGTCAGATCGGACTACATGCATGTACGTGGCATTTTCTTGATTAATATCTAATTAACAGGGCCACGCCACACCCAGGTAGGTAGTCCTGGGTTTATGAGAAACCAATCTGAGCAAGCCAGTTTGCAGTACTTCTCTGCTCCTCCATGGTCTCTGCTTCATTTCCTGCTTACAGGTTCCTACTTGAGTTCCTGCTCTGACTTACCTCAGTGAGAGAGTCTGTCACGAAAATGTAAGCCTAATAAATCCTTCTCTTCAACTGGTTTTGTTTGGTGTCCTACGTAGGATATCTGTGCTTGGTGGGTTGCCCTTCATTCCAAAGAGAATCTGGAGTACAGTGGAGCCAGGAAGGGGGTGAGGAGGGAAAAGGTAAGGTCTCAGTCCAGTGAACACAGTATTACCTGAAATGATCCTACTTCCCTGTGATTCTGTTATCTCCACCCCAAAACTTATTTATCAATCTGCAGTCCTAATTCACATTGCCTTTTTAAAGAAGAACATTCCCGCAATGCCCAGGAACATGTCATCGAAGGGCCTTCTCTATCAGTCATTTACAATTTTAAGATTTCTTCTAGTTTCTGAATGTGTTAAGGTAATAGACCAAACAGTAAAGTGAATAAAAACCTCAAAACATTTTTAAAGTTAAGATTTCAGGCTTTTTCATATTCATAAATGACTCAAAGTCTACCTTTGAAATTTGCAATGTATTTTAAATCAAAGCAAATGCTACTTTTTAAAATTTGACAAATGGAAAGATAAGACGATTCTTTTTTAAAATTTTTATTGGTTATTTTGTTTATGTACATTTTAAATGTCATCCCCCTTCCTGGTTTCCCCTCTGAAAACCCTCTATCCCACCCTCCCTTCCCCTCTGCTTATATGAGGATGCTACCCCACCCACACACCCACTACTGCCCTACCACCCTAGCATTCCCCTACTCTGGGGCATCAAGCCTTCACAGGATCAAGGGGCTCCTCTCCCACTGATGCCAGACAAGGCCATCCTCTGCTACATATGCAGTTGGATCCCTGGGTCCCTCTATGTGCACTCTTTGGTTGGTGGTTTAGTTGCTAGGAGTTCTGGGGGATCTGGTTGGTTGATACTGTTGTTCTTTCTATGGGGTTGCAAACCCCTTCAGCTCCTTCAATCCTTCCCCTAACTCCTCCATTAGAGTCCCCCTGCTCAGTCTGACAGTTGGCTGCAAGCATCAGCACCTGTATCAGTAAGGCTCTGGCTGAGCCTCTTAGGAGACATGCATATCAGGCTCCTGATAAGACAATTCTTAATTGTTATTCTTAAATATTCTTTCTCAATCCCCTAAGTACAGTTCACTCACAATACAGCTTCAGCGTATTTATGTGTGTTCCAGGAACTTAGCTAAGGTGAAGTGTGCTGAATAGTTTTTTGCCAAGGAGTCAGTGATGCTTATATTTCAGTGAGTACACACAGTTTTATGTCTTTCTATGCAGATGCATTGGCCTATACAATATGCCTATCTTCTTACTCTTTGTGAACTATGTGCTATGATTGACAACAGCAAGCAGGCAAAGAACTACAAAAACCTCTTTCCCTGCGTTGCTTAGAATGCACCACCAGCTCTTGTAGGTTTACTCTGGGTCTCAGGCTATTCCATTAAAAACTTTCTTGTGAAACCAACTCCTGTTACTGATATCTAATTTTACTACTTACCTGTATCGTTGTGATTCAATTACACTTTAATTAAAAGGATACTTTTAAGGGCATCCACAGTGAAAGCTGCGGGACACGTCTGAAATTTGATGTTTATACTTATCTAGAGAGTACATCAACTATGCAATGAGAGAAAAGATGGGGTGCATTATTTTTAAAATTGGGAAATCCAACTAAGTGATCACGGTGGTAGCTTTATCATTTGAATCTTTATATTGGGAGAGATGTATTAAAACTACACGTTTTAACTGTCCAGGTAGACATTCTGAACAAGGTCACCACCCACCAAGAATAAGACTTATATAGTTTAGAATATAACAAAACGTATGGTGTTGAAATGACAGCTTTGATGATACAGAACCTAATGTTTTCTTGTTCTTCACTTTTTGTCCTCTCAACTCCCACTGGGGCCCTTTGTTTACTTATATACATATTTTGTTAACGCCACATGACCACAGTCTTGTACACTATCTTCCAAAGAGATTCTTCCATGGCCCTACCTTAGCCCTTCCTTATCCATCACAGTGTGATGATCTAATTGCACCTGAAGTTTATCAGGCATCTCAAAGGTTTCATGGGGTCCCTACCACCTGCATGTCATGTCCTGTGTACTCTCTTTTCCTTGTGTTTGGGATGTACTTTGTGTCTTGTTTCTACAAATGGAACCAGGCAAAAGTGAGAAATTGTCACCTCTGAGAGTAGACACCAAAAAGGTGGAACCACTCACTTTTCTTGCTTTTTTTTTTAACTTTCCAGCATGCTATCTCAGAGGAAAATAGGACTGTGAGTTGCTCAGTGGAGAATGCTTTGTCTAGTGACCTGTTAAGAGCTGAATTATGCCCACAACCATGTGAGCAGTCTATATGCATATTTCTGATCTTTAAAATGATTAAGAGCATAAATACTTGTTCTTCAGTGCTTTGCTGTTAAATATAAGGTTATTTGCTATATAGACAACTAAAGGACAAAGCGATGTACACTACAAGGAAATACCCATGTGCACCCCAATAGTTCCACCTTTATTCTTATCTCTTTTCTTTTTTGTTGGACTATAGGCTCTTGAAGACAGGATTCTCCTTTCTTGAAATAAAAAGTATATCATATAAAAATGTCTCACTTCGAATGGCTAAGATCAAAAACTCAGGTGACAGCAGATGCTGGCGAGGATGTGGAGAAAGAGGAACACTCCTCCATTGTTGGTGGGATTGCAGACTGGTAAAACCATTCTGGAAATCAGTCTGGAGGTTCCTCAGAAAATTGGACATTGAACTGCCTGAGGATCCAGCTATACCTGTCTTGGGCATATACCCAAAAGATGCCTCAACATATAAAAGAGACACGTGCTCCACTATGTTCATCGCAGCCTTATTTATAATAGCCAGAAACTGGAAAGAACCCAGATGCCCTTCAACAGAGGAATGGATACAGAAAATGTGGTACATCTACACAATGGAATATTACTCAGCTATCAAAAACAACGAGTTTATGAAATTCGTAGGCAAATGGTTGGAACTGGAAAATATCATCCTGAGTGAGCTAACCCAATCACAGAAAGACATACATGGTATGCACTCATTGATAAGTGGCTATTAGCCCAAATGCTTGAATTACCCTAGATCCCTAGAACAAACGAAACTCAAGACGGATGATCAAAATGTGAATGCTTCACTCCTTCTTTAAATGAGGAAAAAGAATACCCTTGGCTGGGAAGGGAGAGGCAAAGATTAAAACAGAGACTGAAGGAACACCCATTCAGAGTCTGCCCCACATGTGGCCCATACATATACAGCCACCCAATTGGACAAGATGGATGAAGCAAAGAAGTGCAGACCAACAGGAGCCGGATGTAGATCGCTCCTGAGAGACACAGCCAGAATACAGCAAATCCAGAGGCGAATGCCAGCAGCAAACCACTGAACTGAGAATAGGACCCCCGTTGAAGGAATCAGAGAAAGAACTGGAAGAGCTTGAAGGGGCTCGAGACCCCAAAAGTACAACAATGTCAAGCAACCAGAGCTTCCAGGGACTAAGCCACTACCTAAAGACTATACATGGACTGACCCTGGACTCTGACCCCATAGGTAGCAATGAATATCCTAGTAAGAGCACCAGTGGAAGGGGAAGCCCTGGGTCCTGCTAAGACTGAACCCCCAGTGAACTAGACTATGGGGGGAGGGCAGCAATGGGGGGAGGGTTAGGAGGGGGACACCCATAAGGAAGGGGAGGGGGGAGGGGGATGTTTGCCCGGATACCGGGAAAGGGAATAACACTTGAAATGTATATAAGAAATACTCAAGTTAATAAAAAAAAAATTAAAAAAAAATGTCTCACTTCATCCAGCCCATCAAAGTAAAGCCAGCTCAGCAATTATCTCTGTAAGCTCTTCCTCCAGTCATGTGTTTATTGCTTCTATTCAAAAAAATCAGCTGTGGGTTTCTCCATCAGATTCTATCAGTTGTAGGATTAAGCTTCTCTGTTGACAATTATGGTAGGCTCTTGGCTACAAGTAATATCATTAGCAATCATTTGATTGAGGGTTTTCTTGTTTTTTTTGTTTTGCTTTGTTTTGTTTTTGTTTCTAGTCATGTTAGCATCCGTCCTAGCTCTCTGGCTATCCAGCCTCTGCTTCCTAGCCCTCCAGGCAGTGTTATGAAGACTATGCCTCCATGACTGCAGAAGCATTCTGCAACAATGATAGGCCTTGCTCAATAGTCCTATTCACACATCTCAGGAACGTTGTTTCACCTTCATAGCCTTTGCATTCTAGTGTAAGAGGATGAAAACAAACCATGTGTGTTTCAATTTAGGAACACCTCATATAGTCGTATTCTTTTTAACCTCTTACTAAAAATCAACATATCGGATAGAAAATAATATTTAATGAGGGAATGAAAATGTACATTTAACTATTTAATGGTATCACTTATTTATTTTATAATAATCCATGCTACATGAATTAGATTTCTAGGCATGCCATAACACAGCACCATATAGTAGGAGGTTCAAACAAAAGAAAGATATCCCCACAATTCTAGAAGTAAATATTCTAATCAGGCTGCTAGAAGGGGTGGGTTCTTCTCTCTTTGGGTTTTAGATTACCATATTCTTCCTAATCTTTCTTATTGTTTTAATTCTGTATATGTCTACACTTTGATTTTATTTTAGAAATTTCTCAATCATATTGGATTAAAGGACAAGCCAATGACGATATTTTAACTACTTTCTAAAGATGTTCTTTGAAAAAAACCTAGCAAATGCATCAGTCTTGAGGGCCAAGACTTCAATGTAAGAACCCTGGGGTGGGGGTGGGGTATGCAGATTACAAAACAGTGTCCCTCACAGTCATTTGCCTCAGGCAGTTCAATTCAGACTATGGATCTAGAGAGGTGAATACTACAAGACCTGTAACAAGAGAATTAACCTCTTTGTTCCTTTTATGTCTTCAGCTGTAAAATGATATAAGTATAGAGAGTTTAGAAAAAGTAAATTAATGCAATCCCATCAAAATTCCAATGCAATTCTTCATAGAGATAGAAAGAGCAATTTGTAAATTCATTTGGAATAACAACACAGCCCAGGATAGCTGAAACTATTCTCAACAATAAAAGAACTTCTGGGGGGAATCACCATCCCTGACCTCAAGCAGTATTGCAGAGCAATAATGATAAAACTGTATGGTATTGGTACAGAGACAGGCAGATAGACCAGTGGAATAGAATTGAAGACCCAGAAATGAACCTACACACCTATGGGCACTTGATTTTTGACAAAGGGGCCAAAACCATGTTCATAGCAGCTTTAAACTAACCAGAACCTGAAAGAACCCAGATGCCCCTCAACAGAGGAATGGATACAGAAAGTGTAAAACAATGACTTCATGAAATTCATAGGCAAAAAAAAAAACCTAGAAAATATCATTCTGAGTGAAGTAACCCAATCACAGAAAAACACACATGGTATGCACTCAGGGGCTTATGGACAGGAAACCTGGAAAGGGAGCAATATTTGAAATGTAAATAAATACCCAATTGAGAGAGAGAGAGAGAGAGAGAGAGAGAGAGAGAGAGAGAGAGAGAGAGAGAGAGAAGTAAATTAGTTGATTCACTACAAGTTAATAGAAAACTCAATGGCACCATAAAAATTCCTAAGTGTTTACCTCTTTTCACCTTATTTTACCAATGAGAAATTAAGACACTGAGGTCTCTTGTTTGGTACCCTATGTGTGTCACAAATGTGCTATGCTGGTGGAGTACTTTTAATGTGGTGACGCTGTGGTTTATTTGCACCCCCTACTCGTTTTCGAGTTTAAAAGTAAATCGACACTCTTGAGAAAAGTGCATATCTTCTAATCAACATGCAGGGACTACAACCTGGGCATTCATGCTTTTGAATGCTCCTCCTGTTTTCTCTCTAAGGCAGAGAGACCTAACCATGCAGAATCCCAATTCACTAGGGAACAAACAGAACAACCAAACAAGCTCTTACAGGCTGTTTGGTTCTCAGACAAGTTTGGACATCTCATGTTGCCAATTGTCTTGTGTTAGGAATTTTGCAAGAGGTGTTCCTTTTTACTTTGTATGGCTCATTAAATCCAGCACAAATAATGGAGCCCAAAGGCCTCATGCTTTACATAGTGTCAGGAGAATCTGATCACTTTACAGTCCATAAGCTTTGAAGATTTTAAATTGAGGTTGGCCCTGCTGGGGAAGAAAACCACTCCAAAGGAGTCTGCTAACACACTTTGGCTGCAGGACACATGTGAACACAAAGAACACACTTGTTTTCTACCTTAAAGAGCATCTGGCTGGGGATTTCTGCTGCAATCTCTCCAATATATCACTAAAATACCTATGCGGAAACAGCATAAGATAAAAGTTCACACCTCCCAAGAAATGAGGACTGAGAGAAAACTTAAATTACTTAAGTCTGGAAATTCTATCGACTACCCATCTCCAGGTGCTAGAGTAAGAAAAATATACTTATAACTTCACATGCCATGTTTTATGAAATCCAGAATAAATAGGGTAGGAAGTATTTCATCTCTCCTCACTATTTGCTTTCTGTCAAAGGAAAAAAATCAGGTAGACAATCTTTTACACACACACACACACACACACACACACACACACACACGCACACACACACACCTTTTTATACCCATCTGCCTCAGACGCTTGCTAGTGTTGTGATAAAACAATGACTAAAGCAGTGTTTAGAGGGAAGAGGAAAAGGCTTATTTGGCTCACACAGCCTAAATCACAGTCTATGAAGGGAAGTTAAGGCCAGAGTTCAAGGTAGGAACCTGAAGGCAGGAGGGACTGAATCAGAGATGATGGAGGGGTCTTGCTTACTGGCTTGCTTTCCATGGCTTGTTCACTTTACTTTCTTTTACCTCACAGGATGACCTGCCCAGGAATGTCACCAATTGTAGTGCGCTAGGACCTCCTACATCAATTACTAATCAAGAAAATATTCCATAGCCGTACATACAGACTGATCTCATGCTTAAATTTTCTCAATTAAGGTTCTTTCTTTTCCCAGAGGACCCTAGCAAGTATAAAATTGACAAACTAGCCAGAACAGTCGACCCCTTGTTAAATTGACACACTAATAAACTGCTATTAAATCATAACTTTTCTATCCTCAAGATCTCATATTAATATCAATATGATGATATGAAATATAACTAAAAAAATTCTATAATTCTCTTTAAAATATTCATCCCTCAATTGTAGGCTCCTGTGAAATAAAAAATAAGTTAAATAGTTTTGTACTCCAAGAGTGAAGAACCAGGGCACGGTCACAATCAAATCAAAGCAAAACCACCCAGACACTCTATCCAAAGGTGACACCACCCATATTAAGCTGGACCCTCCGTCAATCACTAACCAAGAAAAAACTCTCTAGGTCAATCTTATGGAAGCATTTTCTTGATTAAGGATCTCTGTTCCCAGATGATACTAGATTGTGTCAAGTTGACAAAAACTAACCAGGACAATGTCCAAGCTCCAATGCATGTTAGTTTAATGGAGGAAAGAGTCAAAAACTAAGATTTATGGCAGGAAACAAACTCCTAATAACATCACACTAATCCTTGAGTGAAAGTAATCCTGAAATTTCTTAGTTATGAGCATGAATATATTTTCATTATGTTTCTTCTCATCTAGGTGTGGTCATTATGTCAAAGGTAAGGAAGGCAAGGTAATATATATATATATATATATATATATATATATATATATAATTAGTTTTAACACTTTAGATTCATAGGTGCTTAATTAAAAGGTTAATGTCATTATTTTTTAAATCATTCTTAAAAGTACAAATGGAAGACGACTTTCCTATCATTTTTAGATTACTAACCTATGGCTTTGGTTACCAAAATTAAGAAAAGTTCTCATAAGAAACATTAGTTCATGTCTTTATAATATACATATGGGAATGCTATGGAAATAAAATATAAAAAATGTTAAAAGACAAGTATCATGATATGGTGATTTAGTCCAAAACTGCAAGGACAGTGCAGTATGACAATTCATCTACCATACCACAGTCACAGAACCAATGTACTATACCATAGTCACAGAACAGAGGAGTCCCAACTAGATTACTGTAGTGATTCTCCTGCAGGCAGGGAACAAATGACCAGGGTGAGATAAGAATGGAATTTGTTCAGCCTGCTTTGATTGTAATCAGTGCTGGACAAGGACTTCTAGAGTGTAGCCTGCATCATTTTACTTTAGCCATATTTAAGCACAGCACAATTTTGGAAAAAAAATATTCAGATAACAACTCAGTCCCATGTGCAGAGCCATTTAAAGACATGTTTATATTGAAATTCTTTACAAAGTATATCTGGCTTCTCTCAAAAGAATGGGCACTGTTGCCTTAGAGAAAGTGCCCAAGATTTAGGGTCTGGGAAGCTTGACTGAGGTAAACATAAGGCTGTGTCAGGATTGGCCTGACCCTAAGATAATATAGACATCATCTCTTAGGCTGTTGTATAGTACAAGTGACATTACTCATAAAAATGGGCTCTGTGGTCTAAAAGTAATGCTCAGGTTTTAAGGGGAAAGGGTCTGTGATAAACAAATTCTGGGAGATAAGGACAGAGATTGTCCCATAGGACAGAGAAGGATCACCAGGTTGTAAAACTACATCATCTCTCATTCCTACTTTATATCATATCAAAAACGTAACTCAAATTAGGGCAGGAACCTAATCTGTGAATCACATTGAAAGAAGAATGGGCAGGAGTCTCTTTCTTTGGCATAGCTAATGGTTTCTTAAATGTGACACAAATGGAACAAGGAACAAGTTTTTAAAATAAATGTATTTGGCATTCTCAAGGTAAAAAGGTTTATATTTCAACAAGAACTTTCAAAAAGGTTTAAAGGTAACCCGTAGCATACAAGAAAATATTTTGAATCTTATGGTTGATAAAGGTTTAGCACATACATAAGAAAATGTTCTTAAAATTATATAGCAGAAAGATAATTAATGGACAGAAAACATAAGTAGGCATTTATTTATTTATTTGCTTACTTGTTTATTTATGGAGGGTGTGTGTGTGTGTGTGTGTGTGTGTGTGTGTGTGTGTGTCCTCCCAGTGTGTATGTGAAGGTCATAGGACAACTTGTAGGAGTCATTTCTTTCTTAGGTTATCAGAATTGGTAGAAAGCACTTTTGCCCACTGAGTCTTCTCACTAGCCCTTAAACAGGTAATGCATAAGAATATATATCAATAGTCAGTAACCCAATGAAAAGACTGTGAAGGTTTTTGGTCACTGGGGGAATGCAAAGCAAGGTCACTCAGAATTACTACGTCATACTCACTGTGTGGCAATATTTCCAAATGCTAAGTGAGGTTGTGAAGAAATTACATTGCTTGTGTAAATGTAAATTGATGTATACATGTGGCAAATATTTTGACTTTTCCTCAAAAAGCTAAACAGAGATTATTTTCAAGGGAGCAGAAACCATGTTTCCCTCAAATGAATGTTCACAGCATCATTATACATAGTAGTCAAAAGAGTAAACAATTCAATAAGCAATTAATGGATAAATGGAAAAAATAAGGTATTGATACAAGTCATGGGAGCATTATGTTATGTGCAAGAAGGCTGCCATATGAAGTCATTAACAGTATGATTATATTTCTAGGACATGTCTATATAGCAGGATTTTCCTCTAATTAATTGATTGGATAATGAAAACGACAAAAAATCAATTACTGGGCAAGAAGGAGGAGGGTCTTCCAGGTCCAAAAGAGGAAGAGGGACGCAGGAGAAATAAAGTGGGAGCAAAAGGAAGCAAAATGTAGACTGGAGACTGTTAGATCTGGTGGCAGATTTTGCCACCGCCACTGGATAGATTAGGACAATAAATTCCGTGCTCAGTAGTTGATTCTAAACTAAAATTATTTGGTGTTTTCCATTTTCAGGACTCAGGTGAGCTCCAGGGGAGATGTAACTGCAATGGAACTCAGGCTGGGGAGAGTGAGCCCCCAGTTAGCTGCAGAAATTTGGGAGTGCCCAACAGTTTGGCAACAGCTGGCCGTACGGACCAAGAGAGCAATCTGGGAGCTCTGGAGAGGCAGAGCCAGTGTTTGTGGGAGAGGAACTGGCTAGAAGAAAGACGACATGGTCATGGTCTCGGGCTATGTACTGGACTGGCAACGGACTGCTGATACCTAGCGGGCATTAGTGTGAATTGTTTTTTAATAACAATGTCTAGAATAGGTAAACCATAGAAGCAGGTTGATTAGTGGTTGTCAATGGCTTGGGTGAGAGACAAATGCCTAACACTTCTGCGCTTATTCTTTAGGGTAATTAAAATAGTCTGGAAGTGTAGCACTACATTGTGAATAAAAATAAGTGGACATTTATTATGTATTGTTTGAATTTTATATAGTTTTTGTCCCATTTAAAATGGTTAATGTTTGTGGGTTATACATATGGTGGTTTGAATAAGAATGACACTCATAAATGCATATGTTTAAAAACTTGATCCCCAGCTGTTGGGCATTGGTTCTAATGCTCTAAATAAGTCTGGCCAAAATTAGGAATCTGTGTATCCAAATGCTGAAGGTCCTTGTCCCCAATTGGTTTTTGACCAATCAATAAAGAGCCAATGGCCAATGGTCAATGGCCAGACTGGTGGACAGAGGCAGAAACTTTTGATTTGTCCGGGGTTACAGACTGGGAGGAAGGAAGGAGGAGAGATCACAAATAAAGGAAAAGAAGAAAGGCCAGACCTAATAGCCTAAGGACGTGTGAGAATCAGGATAGGTGGCCATGGGCCACTTCCCCTATTGAGCCTGGTGTAGTGGAGATGAAATCTAGATTTTAAAAGATATTAACTCAAGAGTATGGGGTGGGGGGACTGCCAGCAGCAGGAAGGATTGGACAGATGCATTAGTGTCACCCACTGGGAGCACAGAGCAGTTAACAAACTACCACGATACCCAGCTGGTAGAATTATTATTTGGAAAGGATTAAGAAAGATGGCTTTGTTGGAGGAGATGTGACACTGGGGCAGGCTTTGAGGTTTCAACGAATCAAGTCATTTCACATTAGTTATCTGTTTCCTGCTTGCTGTTCGAAGTGTGAGCTTTCTGTATTATATGCATTTTCCATCAATAATAAAAAGAAAACAGAACACTGCTTCCTTCTTTAAGAACAAATAATGACATTCCAATCAAAACAATGGTAAAACTATAGTAATAATCTTCTAAAAAATGCATGGAAGCTATCATTTATGCATAGTGTTTTTCGCAGGTGGATCTGTCCAACAGAACTACTGTCAGCAGCTGGATTTCTTCTCTTCGACTGTCACTGTAAGAAGCCTGAGTGTTGTTCATCCCAGTCAGGATTCATAAGATATTTCCTGGAGTTCTTCCCATAGTGAGGCAAAGACTGAGGTAATACTGGCAGAAAGAGAAACATTCCCAGAATTACAGTTCTAAAGATACTCTCTTTCCTGCATATATGAAATTTCAGACACATGCAACATTGAGAATAAATTCAGAAAGATAAAATCCAGAGAATTCCTCAGTGGCAGAAGCAGCACTTATGGGAAGTGGTGGCTGGGACATGATATGCCCTCCCAAGGGGGAAAGGATGCTGCTTTCCCAGCAGTGATCTCCATTAGTCCTTGGTCCAGCTGATTTCTCCCAGTCATAACAAATTAAGACACTTTAGAGGCAAACAGTGCCTGCAAGTGATCTCTGAATATATACAATCTTCCTTCTACTAAATTTCCCTAAATGTCATATTTTTTCATAAGATAATTATATGTTTTTGTTGAGGAAGATACTGAGTTGGGAAATCCTGCTGCTTCCCTAGTTTCTGCAAGAACTCTTTCTGGGGTAGTTTTATTCAGAAGATAAAACTTTGGAAACTTGTTTCGTTTCATTGGATGTTTATTGGCATGTCTGAGAAAATTTAAGTGACCAGAAATTCTCTCTTGAGTTGTTAAGGCAACAGAACAAACTGAGTTAGAACAGAGAACTCTTTCTCATTTTAGAAAATGGCCAATGGGGGAGGGGGAGGAGAACAGCAACAAAAACTATGGAAGGACATTAGATGCCAAAAGCGATGACAGCCATGTACCTCTCTTCTGTGATTCTCATATGTAGGATGTAAACACACAAGCAACTGTATGGCAGAATGGGTTATAAAGCATATGTCAGGAAAAATATATGACTTACCCAAAATCATATGGGGTAGAACTTAAATCTGGTGTTTTGAAGTTAAGTTTAGAATTCTAAAGAAGGGGCTCCTTATCTCGAAAATGCTACCCTGTACATTTTAATGACCGAAGTCAGCTATCCTTGCTGAAACAGTGTCTATATCAGTATCACGTGCTACCTCACGTCCATAGTCCCAATACATATCAAATATTGCATAAATACCATTAGAGATTAGTTTTTGTTTCATATCTGTTATTTCTACATCCTTGTGAGCTGCATGCTAAGCCTCTGTCCATTTTGAAATTAAAGGCATACACATTTAGGGATAAATATTAAAGTCAGTATAATGTTTTAGGTTTTAACTCAAACTGCAAATGGGCACCTTGCAGTTCAATCCATACGTCTGACAAAGGGCAGCTATGCATGTCTGCCCTTTGGTGTAGCCAGGCAAACTTAGTCAAATATCTGTACATGGTGACAGAGCTTCTCATCTGTACATTACAGAATAGTGTGGCTCAGTTTACATGCTTCACCTTCATGGAAGCAATGCATTTAATACTGTTGTTCCAGCCGTAGCTACTGTAGTAAATGGATGTATCTCGTCTGTGGGTTCATGGTATTTCTTCTCAAATTCATGCAGTGCTATTGCAAGGCTGGTCTCAGGCTTCCTTGAACACTAAGTCTTTGATGCTATCTTGACCTGTAAGTTCATGAACCCTAGTTTAAAATGTCTAGGTTTCAAATAGGGCTATGGGAGGAAGCTTTAACCATTGACTGAATAACCCCTTCAATTATATTTGCTGCTCTTTGTGTCTTTCTTTCCGTTGGTGAGTAAATATCAATTGTCAAAATCTATACCCCATGGGCAGTGGTGGCATCTGCCTTTTATCTCAGCACCCAGTAGGCAAAAGAGGGTGGATCTCTGAGTTTGAGGCCAGCCTGGTCTACAGAGTGAGTTCCAGGAAAGCCAGGGCTGTGCAGAAAAATCCTGTCTCTAATAACCAAAAACAAAACAAATAAACAGAAACAAAAGCAAAACAAAGAACTTAATTTTAATATTTTTAATTTATGTAGATTGTGTTTTAATAAATGAAATCAGACAATAAACTAAGAGCCTTGGGCAACAGTTCAGGAAAGCAAATTGGAAATAAGAGAGTGACAGGAGATTCACTCACTGCAGAAGGATAAAGAGTTAGAGAGAGATCATCTGGCAGATAGGAAAGAGGAACCACTTTCCACATCATGGGATAAGCACATATTCCCTGCCAAGAGAATACTAAAAGACTCAACCATGGTGATAACAGTCCTGTGGGACTTATGTTAGCTTTGTAAATAATACTGAAAAACGTGTTTAACATGCGGGGGCTGGGAGCTCCCCATCAGATAATAAAAAGCTGGGGAAAAAGTCCTGAAGGAAAGTTACCACAAGCAGTTCAAAAGGAAAATACAGCCAATCATGTTGTGCTTTGAATTTTTCTTTGCAAATCGTAGCTCCATTTGATGCTATGAATAAAATATTTCTCATAATACATGTGTTATTATCTACATTTTTCTAGGTAAATATTGATAATGAAACACTGGCATTTGATTTCCCAATGGCACTTGGTTTTCTAGGCACATTCATTCAGAAAATCCACTGGGTAAAAGGTTTTCAGGGTGTCACTTGCATGTAAGACAGGTAAGCATTAAAAGGTTAGGAATTTATAGAGTCTTACTTCTTTTTATCTTTCAAAACTTGTTTTAGTGTAATGAAACTATTTCTTAATTACGTTTTCTAATTCAAAAAAAGAAGCAGATACCCAAGAATATTTTCAAATATAGCACAAGCTAGGAACAGTCACTGGTGTTCCACGGGATGATGAATAAGGAACAAATTTTGCTTGGTGCTCATAAGAAGCATGAATAAAGTAATTCTGAGGTGGATTTTTGATACATACCTGTAACCTCAACTACTCAAGAGGCTAAAGCAGGGAGACGACAAAAGCAAGGCCAGCTTGGGCTACACAGAGTGGATGAGCAGCCCAAACAATGCAGCAAGTCTGTCTTAAAATAAATGATAAAAAGAGCTAGGGATGTTGAGTACTTACCTTGTATGTGTAAGAACCTGTGTTCAGTCTTGAGTAAATAAGTTGGTAAGTATATAAATGAGATTTATTTTAAGGGAGGACTTAAAGAAAAACCTGTATTAGATGTTGCGGAGGAGCAGGATAAAGGTGTAAGGATAAGATAAATCAAAACCACATTGCGATAAGTACCTATCAGATCCTTCCCCTATAAGGGAAGCATAGCACTAGTATTACTGAGCACTCACACTTCTGTGGTCAATTACCAGCTGCTACTATCTTCCTTGACTTTCTGGAGAGCTTTTTCTGAGATGCCTGGGTTCCACTTCCCCCATAGGTAGGGTTAGCTAAAAAGCTGATGGATTGGTGTATAGATATGACCATCTACCATACCTCCAACCATTCCATACCACCTTTCATTGTTTTTCCCGTAGTTCCATTTCATATCTGCCAAAGAGACATTGTAATGACGGCCTTTCCTTCACTCTCTTGTTGTTCTATTTTCTTACAGTGTTGCTAGGTCTTCCAGACCAAACTGAGTCTTGTAGAGCTGTTTCTGGAGTGAATGAAGCAGTGACACTAAGATAGCTCAAGAATGAGTAACTCGGAAAGGTGAGAAAGCACACAGTCTTCACTGTATGGGATCACGCAAAATCAGAGAGAAAATGAACATACTCCTTTTGCTTTCTTTCTGAGTTGTAGAGCATCATGCCTCTCTGGCTTGGCATTTGTTACTTCATACTAATTGGGAGACTGAGGATCAGGGTGGAAGTGAAAACTCATTGAAATATTTTCAGCAATAAACTAATTTGTAAACCAGTATTTTATTATTTAAAGGTACTGTGCTCGTAGCGGGAGGTCTGCAATAAATATTTTAATTCCTCTTTCAAGAAATGATTCATTATGATTTCTAAGCTCCATCACAATGTTTGTTTTTGTTTTTCTTAAGACTATCTTCCAAGTACATAAAGTATAAACTGACAAACACTTCCTGCTATGGTTACTTTCCTTAAGTACTTCCGCAAGCGTCTTCTCTCTTTGTTAGGTTTGTTGTGACTTAACTGTGCTTTCGTTTGAATGCATCATAATGCATGGTAAATACTAAATTAACATCCATTATTCTGTATATATTCATCAAGAGCCCTATCAAAAAAACCTATAGGCATTTTCCTTAGTCATCAAGGACAATGGTTGGGACCTCAACGCTTAGTCTATGAATAGGGTTCGATTTCTTCACAAAGTATTTTTTTATCTTCAGCTTTAAGCGATTCTGAAATTCCTATCACAACTTTCCACTCTTGGAAGGAAATGCAAACAGTGAAAAGTACCATTTGGATTCATTTTCAAGTCTTACAAGACAGCAACACGACGCATGCTTCCTTCTCATTGTGGGAGAAGCTGCAGGTGTTGGGACAGCTAAAGGAACGTCTAGGTAGGAGACTACATTTCCCCAGAAATGTTCACACTTGGGAGTATGAAAGGCTTATTTGGATTTAAAAACCAACATTTGCAAGTTAAATGTACAGTAAAGATGGCTCTGAGAGAAGGCCAGGCTTATTAGTTGGAACACAAGCCACAAAGTTGCTTTTATTTCGGAAGTATCTGCTTCTTCTAGATTGTTCTCTTTGGTTTTGTAGTTGTTGTTTGAGTGGTTTTGTTTTCAGAGGCAAGGGTTTGCTATGCAGCCCAGGCTGGTCACTGACCTTTGGGTGTCATGCCTCAGGCTTCAGATTGCTGAGATTACAAGTATATACCATAGCACCACTCAGGACTAAGACTAGCTGGAATAATTAAGTAGCCCTTCTCTATTATACAGACCATCTCTACAGAGACGGACAAGGCATAGCGACTACTGTGGATCCAGGCTCTTGCTCTATATCCCAATGCCACAAGGACAGGCTGTCTATCGTCCAGGATCCTTAAATAACAGAAAATTCGTGGTTTTCTGTTCTATCTGGTTTTACCCACTCTGCCAAGGGGCTTTAGAATCACAAATGATGCTGTACTCCATCTGCCCCCATCATTATTTGTGGACAACGTTAAAGTCAAACACACAAACAACATTTCCTGCTCTAACCTGTTCTCTTTGAAAACAAATCCGATGAGCAAAGCTGCAGCTGCCGACGCCAAGATGTGTTTCATCAGAGCCTGACTGGCGATGCAGGTTCAACTAACTCTGAATCTACTCTAGGGGCAGAACAGGAATAAATTGCTACATTTACAATAATTTGCTCCCAGAAGGGAAATGATTTTGAAAGGAATTGAGTAGAAAATTCACCTTCAGGGACTGGCAGAATATTGACAGCATTAGACATCAAACTCAACCCCGATACAAGGAAAAGTGTTTCCTGAACTTAAAAATGAAAGATAATGTATTGAGGTTCAGTAAACACCATCTCAACCTCTTTTCTAATGCAGAGAAAGGTAAAAGGTACCATTTCCCATTGAGTCAATGTTAAATTTCTTGGCTATGTTAATGGCATTGTGGTTATGTAAGAAAATGTCGTTCTTGGGATGTGCATGATGAATTATTTAAGAATGAGATGTCATGATGTCTGTATCTTACTTTCAAATAGCTCTGAAAAAGCTAAGCCAGTCACTTCTAGAGAGAGGCGGAGAATAAAGCACCCAAGGGGTTGGGGGTGGAGAGAGAGGGAGTGGGGAGGGAACAGGAGACAGAGAGGAAGAGAGGGAGAGGGGAAAGAGGAAGACAGAGCTATGTGAAGGAGAGTGAGACAGGATGTAGCAGCTGATAAGACAGGTAAAATGGTCTCAAACAATCAATTATTCAAACACTACTTTTTCATGGTTTATGTAGCTTTCTTTTATTTTTACCTTTAAACAAAATTCAGAGGAAAGTCATTTTATTCTAACAAAAACAAATAGGCCAAACAGTAACAGCACTATTTACCTTCCTGTCAAAATCATGGCAACATGTTATTACTGCAAATAAGAATTTGTGTGAATCACTATTAGTGTGTGTGTGTGTGTGTGTGTGTGTGTGTACATATGTAAGTGAGTGCCTGTGTGTATGTGTGTATGTATGTGAATGCCTGTGTATGTATGTGTATGTATGTATGTGAGTGTCTGTGTGTGTCTGTGTGTGTGTTTGTATGTATGTACGTGAGTGTGTGTGTATGTATGTATGTATATATGTGAGTGCCTGTGTGTGTGTGTATATATGTATGTGAGTGTCTGTGTGTGCGTGTGTGTGTATGTATGTGAGTGTGTGTGTGTATGTATGTATGTATGTGAGTGCCTGTGTGTGTGTATGTATGTGAGTGCCTGTTTGTGTATGTATGTATGTATGTATGTGAGTGTCTGTGTGTCCGTGTGTGTGTATGTATGTACGTATGTATGTATGTATGTGAGTGTATGTGTGTGTATGTATGTATGTGAGTGCCTGTGTGTGTTTATGTATGTATGTATGTATGTGAGTGTCTGTGTGTGTCCGTGTGTATGTATGTATGTATGTGAGTGTATGTGTGTGTGTATGTATGTATGTATGTATGTGAGTGTGTGTATGTATGTATGTATATATGTGAGTGCCTGTGTGTGTGTGTATATATGTATGTGAGTGTCTGTGTGTGCGTGTGTGTGTATGTATGTGAGTGTCTGTGTGTCCGTGTGTGTGTAGTATGTATGTATGTATGTGAGTGCCTGTGTGTGTGTATGTATGTATGTATGTGAGTGTCTGTGTGTCCGTGTGTGTGTATGTATGTATGTATGTGAGTGCCTGTGTGTGTGTATGTATGTATGTATGTATGTATGTGAGTGTCTGTGTGTGTCCGTGTGTGTGTATGTATGTATGTATGTGAGTGTATGTGTGTGTGTGTATGTATGTATGTATGTGGGTGCCTGTGTGTGTGTATGTATGCATGTGAGTGTTTGTGTGTGCGTGTGTGTGTATGTATGTATGTGAGTGTTTGTGTGTGCGTGTGTGTGTATGTGTGTGAGTGTGTGTGTATGTGTGTACGTATGTATGTGAGTGCCTGTTTGTGTGTGTGTGTGTGTGTGTGTGTGTGTGTGACAAGTACGTGCTTGATTTGCCCTAAAAAAATGCACTTCAATTCTCAGGACCTTAATCAGTCCACCTAATATAGTACACTTCTTTTAGAGGGTCAAAAATAAAAACAGCTGAACACTGTGACAAGCTTTTCCTGTCTTTAAACTACTGACTTTTCACTGATGCCTGGAAGATCCAAAGGACAACGGTTTAAAGTAAAGTATAAAGGTTTGGCCCCTCTACCTTCATATTGTGTCTGCTGAGCTTTCAGACGTCTGCTCCATTCTGCACATAGTTGTGTTGATCAACTAAAGAACATTGTGTAAGCACTAGTAAGAGAGAACTAGATGGTTACCTACATTTTATAACTTCCCTGTAAGTGCTGAATCATTGAGATCAAAGAAGAGAGAGAGATCAGTGGTTCAGGCTGATGTGCCCAGTTACTTAGGATACTGAGACAGGAGTTTTTTTTTTTTTTTTTTTTTTTTTTTTTTATTAACTTGAGTATTTCTTATATACATTTCAAGTGTTATTCCCTTTCCCGGTTTCCGGGCAAATATCCCCCTCCCCCTCCCCTTCCTTATGGGTGTTCCCCTCCCAACCCTCCCCCCATTGCCGCCCTCCCCCCATAGATTAGTTCACTGGGGGTTCAGTCTTAGCAGGACCCAGGGCTTCCCCTTCCACTGGTGCTCTTACTAGGATATTCATTGCTACCTATGGGGTCAGAGTCCAGGGTCAGTCCATGTATAGTCTTTAGGTAGTGGCTTAGTCCCTGGAAGCTCTGGTTGCTTGACATTGTTGTACATATGGGGTCTCGAGCCCCTTCAAGCTCTTCCAGTTCTTTCTCTGATTCCTTCAAGGGGGGACCTATTCTCAGTTCAGTGGTTTGTGCTGGCATTCGCCTCTGTATTTGCTGTATTCTGGCTGTGTCTCTCAGGAGCGATCTACATCCAGCTCCTGTCGGTCTGCACTTCTTTGCTTCATCCCTCTTGTCTAATTGGGTGGCTGTATATGTATGGGCCACCTGTGGGGCAGGCTCTGAATGGGTGTTCCTTCAGTCTCTGTTTTAATCTTTGCCTCTCCCTTCCCTGCCAAGGGTATTCTTTTTCCTCATTTAAAGAAGGAGTGAAGCATTCACATTTTGATCATCCGTCTTGAGTTTCGTTTGTTCTAGGGATCTAGGGTAATTCAAGCATTTGGGCTAATAGCCACTTATCAATGAGTGCATACCATGTATGTCTTTCTGTGATTGGGTTAGCTCACTCAGGAGGATATTTTCCAGTTCCAACCATTTGCCTACAAATTTCATAAACTCGTTGTTTTTGATAGCTGAGTAATATTCCATTGTGTAGATGTACCACATTTTCTGTATCCATTCCTTTGTTGAAGGGCATCTGGGTTCTTTCCAGTTTCTGGCTATTATAAATAAGGCTGCGATGAACATAGTGGAGCACGTGTCTCTTTTATATGTTGAGGCATCTTTTGGGTATATGCCCAAGAGAGGTATAGCTGGATCCTCAGGCAGTTCAATGTCCAATTTTCTGAGGAACCTCCAGACTGATTTCCAGAATGGTTGTACCAGTCTGCAATCCCACCAACAATGGAGGAGTTTTCCTCTTTCTCCACATCCTCGCCAGCATCTGCTGTCACCTGAGTTTTGATCTTAGCCATTCTCACTGGTGTGAGGTGAAATCTCAGGGTTGTTTTGATTTGCATTTCCCTTATGACTAAAGATGTTGAACATTTCTTTAGGTGTTTCTCAGCGATTTGGCATTCCTCAGCTGTGAATTCTTTGTTTAGCTCTGAACCCCATTTTTAATAGGGTTATTTGTTTCCCTGCGGTCTAACTTCTTGAGTTCTTTGTATATTTTGGATATAAGGCCTCTATCTGTTGTAGGATTGGTAAAGATCTTTTCCCAATCTGTTGGTTGCCGTTTTGTCCTAATCACAGTGTCCTTTGCCTTACAGAAGCTTTGCAGTTTTATGAGATCCCATTTGTCGATTCTTGATCTTAGAGCATAAGCCATTGGTGTTTTGTTCAGGAAATTTTTTCCAGTGCCCATGTGTTCCAGATGCTTCCCTAGTTTTTCTTCTATTAGTTTGAGTGTGTCTGGTTTGATGTGTAGGTCCTTGACCACTTGGACTTAAGCTTTGTACAGGGTGATAAGCATGGATCGATCTGCATTCTTCTACATGTTGACCTCCAGTTGAACCAGCACCATTTGCTGAAAATGCTATCTTTTTTCCATTGGATGGTTTTGGCTCCTTTGTCAAAAATCAAGTGACCATAGGTGTGTGGGTTCATTTCTGGGTCTTCAATTCTATTCCATTGGTCTATCTGTCTGTCTCTGTACCAATACCATGCAGTTTTTATCACTATTGCTCTGTAATACTGCTTGAGTTCAGGGATAGTGATTCCCCCTGAAGTCCTTTTATTGTAGAGGATAGCTTTAGCTATCCTGGGTTTTTTGTTATTCCAGATGAATTTGCAAATTGTTCTGTCTAACTCTTTGAAGAATTGGATTGGTATTTTGATGGGGATTGCATTGAATCTGTAGATTGCTTTTGGTAAAATGGCCATTTTCACTATATTAATCCTGCCAATTCATGAGCATGGGAGATCTTTCCATCTTCTGCGGTCTTCTTCAATTTCTTTCCTCAGTGTCTTGAAGTTCTTATTGTAGAGATCTTTTACTTGCTTGGTTAAAGTCACACCGAGGTACTTTATATCATTTGGGTCTATTATGAAGGGTGTCGTTTCCCTAATTTCTTTCTTGGCTTGTTTCTCTTTTGTATAGAGGAAGGCAACTGATTTATTTGACTTAATTTTATACCCAGCCACTTTGCTGAAGTTGTTTATCAGCTTTAGTAGTTCTCTGGTGGAACTTTTGGGATCACTTAAATATACTATCATATCATCTGCAAATAGTGATATTTTGACCTCTTCTTTTCTGATCTGTATCCCCTTGACGTCCTTTTGTTGTCTGATTGCTCTGGCTAGAACTTCAAGAACTATATTGAATAAGTAGGGAGAGAGTGGGCAGCCTTGTCTAGTCCCTGATTTTAGTCGGATTGCTTCAAGTTTCTCTCCATTTAGTTTAATGTTAGCAACTGGTTTGCTGTATATGGCTTTTACTATGTATAGGTATGGGCCTTGAATTCCTATTCTTTCCAGGACTTTTATCATGAAGGGGTGTTGAATTTTGTCAAATGCTTTCTCAGCATCTAATGAAATGATCATGTGGTTCTGTTCTTTCAGTTTGTTTATATAATGGATCACCTTGATGGTTTTCCGTATATTAAACCATCCCTGCATGCCTGGGATGAAGCCTACTTGATCATGGTGGATGATTATTTTGATGTGCTCTTGAATTCGGTTTGCCAGAATTTTGTTGAGTATTTTTGCGTCGGTATTCATAAGGGAAATTGGTCTGAAGTTCTCTTTCTTTGTTGTGTCTTTGTGTGGTTTAGGTATAAGAGTAATTGTGGCTTCGTAGAAGATATTCGGTAGTGATCCATCTGTTTCAATTTTGTGGAATAGTTTGGATAATATTGGTATGAGGTCTTCTATGAAGGTTTGATAGAATTCTGCACTAAACCCGTCTGGACCTGGGCTCTTTTTGGTTGGGAGACCTTTAATGACTGCTTCTATTTCCTTAGGAGTTATGGGGTTGTTTAACTGGTTTATCTGTTCCTGATTTAACTTCGATACCTGGTATCTGTCTAGGAAATTGTCCATTTCCTGAAGATTTTCAAGTTTTGTTGAATATAGGTTTTTATAGTAAGATCTGATGATTTTTTGACTTTCCTCTGAATCTGTAGTTATGTCTCCCTTTTCATTTCTGATTTTGTTAATTTGGACGCACTCTCTGTGTCCTCTCGTTAGTCTGGCTAAGGGTTTATCTATCTTGTTGATTTTCTCAAAGAACCAACTTTTGGTTCTGTTGATTCTTTCTATGGTCCTTTTTGTTTCTACTTGGTTGATTTCAGCTCTGAGTTTGATTATTTCCTGCCTTCTACTCCTCCCGGGTATATTTGCTTCTTTTTGTTCTAGAGCTTTTAGGTGTGCTGTCAAGCTGCTGACATATGCTCTTTCCTGTTTCTTTCTGCAGGCACTCAGCGCTATGAGTTTTCCTCTTAGCACAGCTTTCATTGTGTCCCATAAGTTTGGGTATGTTGTACCTTCATTTTCATTAAATTCTAAAAAGTTTTTAATTTCTTTCTTTATTTCTTCCTTGACCAGGTTATCATTGAGTAGAGCATTGTTCAATTTCCACGTATATGTGGGCATTCTTCCCTTATTGTTATTGAAGTCCAGTTTTAGGCCGTGGTGGTCCGATAGCATGCATGGGATTATTTCTATCTTTCTGTACCTGTTGAGGCCCGTTTTTTGACCAATTACATGGTCAATTTTGGAGAAAGTGCCATGAGGAGCTGAGAAGAAGGTATATCCTTTTGCTTTAGGATAGAATGTTCTATAAATATCCGTTAAGTCCATTTGGCTCATGACTTCTCTTAGTCTGTCGACATCACTGTTTAATTTCTGTTTCCATGATCTGTCCATTGATGAGAGTGGGGTGTTGAAATCTCCCACTGTTATTGTATGAGGTGCAATGTGTGTTTTGAGCTTTAGTAAGGTTTCTTTTACGTATGTAGGTGCCCTTGTATTTGGGGCATAGATATTTATGTCATCTTGGTGGATTTTTCCTTTGATGAATATGAAGTGTCCTTCCTTACCTTTTTTGATGACTTTTAGTTGAAAATTGAATTTATTTGATATTAGAATGGCTACTCCAGCTTGCTTCTTCTGACCATTTGCTTGGAAAGTTGTTTTCCAGCCTTTCACTCTGAGGTAGTGTCTGTCTTTGTCTCTGAGGTGTGTTTCCTGTAGGCAGCAGAATGCAGGGTCCTCGTTGCATATCCAGTTTGTTAATCTATGTCTTTTTATTGGGGAGTTGAGGCCATTGATATTGAGAGATATTAAGGAATAGTGATTATTGCTTCCCGTTATATTCATATTTGGATGTAAGGTTATGTTTGTGTGCTTTCACTCTCTTTGTTTTGTTGCCAAGACGATTAGTTTCTTGCTTCTTCTAGGGTATAGCTTGCCTCCTTATGTTGGGCTTTACCATTTATTATCCTTTGTAGTGCTGGATTTGTAGAAAGATATTGTGTAAATTTGGTTTTGTCATGGAATATCTTGGTTTCTCCATCTATGTTAATTGAGAGTTTTATAGGATACAGTAACCTGGGTTGGCATTTGTGTTCCCTTTGGGTCTGTATGACATCAGTCCAGGATCTTCTGGCCTTCATAGTTTCTGGCGAGAAGTCTGGTGTGATTCTGATAGGTCTGCCTTTATATGTTACTTGACCTTTTTCCCTTACTGCTTTTAATATTCTTTCTTTATTTTGTGCGTTTGGTGTTTTGACAATTATGTGACGGGAGGTGTTTCTTTTCTGGTCCAATCTATTTGGAGTTCTGTAGGCTTCTTGTATGTCTATGGGTATCTCTTTTTTTAGGTTGGGGAAGTTTTCTTCTATGATTTTGTTGAAGATATTTACTGGTCCTTTGAGCTGGGAGTCTTCACTCTCTTCTATAACTATTATCCTTAGGTTTGATCTTCTCATTGAGTCCTGGATTTCCTGTATGTTTTGGACCAGTAGCTTTTTCTGTTTTACATTATCTTTGACAGTTGAGTCAATGATTTCTATGGAATCTTCTGCTCCTGAGATTCTCTCTTCCATCTCTTATATTCTGTTGGTGAAGCTTGTATCTACAGCTCCTTGTCTCTTCTTTTGGTTTTCTATATCCAGGGTTGTTTCCATGTGTTCTTTCTTGATTGCTTCTATTTCCATTTTTAATTCCTTCAACTGTTTGATTGTGTTTTCCTGGAATTCTTTCAGGGATTTTTGCGATTCTTTCAGGGATTTTTGCGATTCCTCTCTGTAGGCTTCTACTTGTTTATTAATGTTTTCCTGTGTTTCCCTAAGGGAGTTCTTCACGTCTTTCTTGAAGTCCTCCAGCATCTTGATCAAATATGATTTTGAAACTAGATCTTGCTTTTCTGGTGTGTTTGGATATTCCATGTTTGTTTTGGTGGGAGAATTGGGCTCCGATGATGCCATGTAGTCTTGGTTTCTGTTGCTTGGGTTCCTGCGCTTGCCTCTCGCCATCAGATTATCTCTAGTGTTACTTTGTTCTGCTATTTCTGACAGTGGCTAGACTGTCCTATAAGCCTGTGTGTCAGGAGTGCTGTAGACCTGTTTTCCTGTTTTCTTTCAGCCAGTTATGGGGTCAGAGTGTTCTGCTTTCGGGCGTGTAGTTTTCCCTCTCTACAGGTGTTCAGCTGTTCCTGTGGGCCTGTGTCTTGGGTTCACCAGGCAGGTCACTTGCAGCAGAAAAGTTGGTCTTACCTGTGGTCCTGAGGCTCAAGTTCGCTCATGGGGTGCTGCCCACGGGCTCTCTGCAGCGGCAGCGACCAGGAAGATATGCGCCGCCCCTTCTGGGAGCTTCAGTGCACCAGGGTTCCAGATGGCCTTTGGTGTTTTCCTCTGGCGTCCGAGATGTGTGTGCAGAGAGCAGTCTCTTCTGGTTTCCCAGGCTTGTCTGCCTCTCTGAAGGTTTAGCTCTCCCTCCCACGGGATTTGGGTGCAGAGAACTGTTTATCAAGTCTGTTTCCTTCAGGTTCTGGCGGTGTCTCAGGCAGGGGTCCTGCCGCTCCTGGGCCCTCCCCCACGGGAGCCCAGAGGCCTTATGCAGTTTCCTCTTGGGCCAGGGATGTGGGCAGGGGTGGGCAGTGTTGGTGGTCTCTTCCGCTCTGCAGCCTCAGGAGTGCCCACCTGACCAGGCAGTTGGGTCTCTCTCTCACGGGGTCTGGGAGCAGAGAGCTGCTGCAGGCCGTTATCCGCGGGTGTGGGACTTCCGGTAAACACAGGTCGTGCCCGGTCCTAGAGGAATTCTGCCTCCATGTGTCCCGAGCTCACCAGGCAGCTTTCTTGAAGCAGAAAAGTTGGTCTTACCTGTGGTCCCGATGCTCAAGTTCGCTCGCGGTGTGCTGCCCACGGGCTCTCTGCAGCGGCAGCAACCAGGAAGATATGCGCCCGAGACAGGATGTTTAATGCCTACCTGTACTTGAAAATTAGTTCAAGGCCCATTTACTCAAACCCTCAAATAAAAAGGGAGATTGCTTTTGTTTGCTTATTTATTGATTTTTATATGTTTGTTGGTTATTTATTCATTTATTTAAGAAGAGTTGGAGAGGTAGCTGGGTGGTACTTCTGGCTAAGGCCTAGGATTTAATCTCCAGAACCCTAAAAATGATTAAAAAATAGAAACTTAGTTTGTAGGTAAATCCTTCTATGGATGGGCATCAAAGTCACTGCTGCAGCAGTAGCAGGTATCTCATGGTGGGAACAGAGTTGCTCCCCAAAGCAATAATGATTACCCTGCTGCTGTAGGACCCCACAATCAAGTTTGTTATCCTCCAGACCACATTTGACCAAGACTGTTTGACCATGCACACTGGGCCTCATCCTAATTCTTTTGTAGTCCTGTGAATTCTTGTCAATAGTCCAAGGATGATGAATTTCCTTTTCTTCCCTGGTATGGCCATAATGAATAATAAATTCTTTTATGGCTTCACACCATCACTCCTGTTCCACTGCTCCCCACTTCAGCTATAAGACTCTGGTAATGATTTCAAATTCCTAGTGAAGTTTATCTTTTCACTATCTGTATAATTGATGCAAGTAAAAAGAATACTCTCTATACCACTTCTGGGAATCTACCTATAAGACTCGAAGCCAGCAGAGCACAGAGATGTTTATTAGCACATAATAGCACATTGATGTTTATTGCTGCACTGTTCACATGAGCCAAAGAAGAAAAGACTCAGCTGTTCAGCAACAAATACGGGGGAGGGGGGAGCATGGTGTATATACACAATGGAATTTTATTCAGCTGTAAAGATGAATTAAATAATGACATGTACAAAATAGAATAAGGCAAATCAGATTCAGAGAGATAAATATCAAATTTTTAGGTATATGTGAAATCTAGATTTAAATTTATATGCATAGATAGATGGATAGATAATCTAGGGCATGAAAGTAGAAATGGGACTATGGAAGAGGGCAGACAAGAGAGGATAATAGAATGTGTGACAGAAAGCTTAAGGTGAAACTATGGGGGAAACTTAGCAAGAAAAAGCAGAATGATGTATGTACAAAAATGTTACAATGAAGCATGTTATTTTGCATGCCAATTTGAAGTTGATAAAAATTAAAAGGGTACAATAAGCAAATGAAGTTATTATACAAATTAAAGACTTTCTATTATAAAACATGTTTTTTTAGATTATCTTATAACAGGTTTATTCAATGTGATTTATATTCCACAACAATTTTGTGCAAATATTGATTTCTACATTTTAAAAGCAGATCTCTAATCTTATTTCCTTATATATGAAGTAAAACAGATATCTTTTCAACTAATTTTGTAATACTACTAAAGTAGGAACATTATTATATGATAAGACTGACAAACTTCAAATAATATATTTGTTTATCTAAATTGATTTTAAATGATTGTTTATCAATGAATTACAAATGAAGATAATTGATAGTCAATTTGAATATTTCTTGAGAAGTCAATGAATTTCCATAAATGTCAAGGATAGTTTCTATAAAGAACACAGAATAACAAAAACAATTCTTAACAATAAAAGAACTTCTGGGTGAATCACCATTCCTGACCTCAAGCTTTACTATGGAGCAGTAGTGATAAAAACTGCATGGTATTGGTATAGAGACAGACAGGTTAATCAATGGAATAGAGTTGAAGACCCAGTAATAAACCTATACACCTATGGACACTTGATCTTTTACAAAGAAGCCAAAAATATAAATTGGGAACCAGAAAGCATCTTCAATAAATGCTGCTGGTCTGTATGTAATAGATCCATATTTATCACCTTCTACAAAGCTCAAGTCCAAGTGGATCAAGGACCTCAAAACAAACCAGATACACCGAATAAAGAGAAAATGGGAAAGAGCCTCATTGGCACAGGGGGAAATTTCCCAAACAGAACTCCAATGACTCAGGCTCTAAGAACAACAAATGACAAATGGGACCTCAGGAAACTGAAAAGTTTCTGTAAGGCAAAGGACATAGTCAATAAGGACAAACCAGCAACGTGCAGAATAGGAAAAACTTTACTAACCTCACATCCAATAGAGGGCTAATATTATATATATATATATATATATATATATATATATATATATATATATGTATGTATGTATATATATGTATATATGTATATATATGTATATATAATATATATGTATATATATATGAAGCTAACCTCCAAAACACCAAATGACTTAATTTTAAAATGAAGTACAGAGTTAAACAGAGAATGCACAACAGAGGAATCTCGAAAGTCTGAGAAACACTTAAAGAAGTGTTCAAAGTCCTTAGCAAATTGCAAATCAAAATGACCCCGAGATTCCACCTTACACCAGTAGCTAAGATAAAAAATTCAGGTGACAGCACATGCTGACTAGAATGTAGAAAAAGAGGGGCACTCCTCCATTACTGATAGGATCGCAAACTGGTACAACCACTCTGGAAATCAATCTGCCGGTTCCTCAGAAAATTGGAAATATACCTACTCTGAAGACCCAAGTATAGATACCCCACAATACTAGAGGGGCACATGCTCCACAATGTTAATAGTGGCCTTATTTGTAATAGCCAGAAGCTGGGAACAACCAACGTATCCCATAATGGAAGAATGGATGCAGAAAATGTGGTTCATTTACACAATTGAATATTTTTCACAGCTATTAAGAACGAGGCCCTCATGAGTTTTGCAGGCAAGTGGATGGAACTAGAAAATATCACCCCGAGTGAGGTAACCCAGACTCAAAAGGACATTCATGGTATATACTCGCTAATAAGTGGATAATATCAATGTACAGAAAATCTAAAATATAACCCAAAGATATAAGAACTTTAACAAGCAGAAAGGCCAAGTGAGGATGCATCAATCAAACTTATTAGGGGGAAGAAAATAATCATGAGAGGCAGAAGGAGAGCAGGATATGGTGGGAGAGAGTAGGAGGGGAAAGAGGAACAGGATCAGGTATGGGGTGGGGGACAGGAGAGAAGTGAAGAGGGTCATCAGAATGAATATAAATATGCAGCCACAGAAAGTGGGAGCTAGGGAGACCCTTTAGAAATTACCAGTGACCTGGGAGGTGAGAGACTATCAGGACTCAAAGTGAGTGACCTTAGATGAAATGCCCAACAGTCTGGAGAGGGAACTCGAAGAGTCCGCCTCCAGGAGATAGACAGGACATCAAGTAGAGATAGCATTACCAACGAACAGTTAAAATTCCTGACTCGGAATTGTTCCTGTCTAAAAGAACTATAGGGGCAAAAATGGAGAGGAGACTGAGGGAAGGGAGCTCCAATGACATCCCCAATTGGGAATCCAAGTCATGGGGAGACACCAAGGCCTGACACTATTACTGATGCAGTAATGTGCTTACAGACAGGAGCCTAGCATGGATGTCTTCTGAGAGGCTCAACCAGCAGCTGACTGAGACAGACCCAGATACTTACACACAACTGTAGGACAGATGCTGGGTACCCCTACAGTTGAATTAAGGAAAAACTGGTACTTGTACTTTTGTACAAGAGGAGGAAAACCCCATAGGAAGACCAGCATTCCCAACTAACCCAGATCCCTCAGATTGCCTAGAGATGGAGCCACCAACAAGACAGCACACAGGAGTTGGTCCAAGGACATGACACATAAACTGCAGAGGACTGCCTGGTATGGCCTCATTGGAAAAGATGTGACTAATCTTCAAGAGACTTGAGGCCCCTTGGAGGGAAGAGGACTGGTGGGTGGGGAGGCCCCTCTCAGACACAGGGGCAGGAGGAATAGGATGAGAAACTGTGGAAGTGGGGAACAGGAGATGGGGCAATGACTGGACTGTAAATTTAAAAAAAGAAATTTATTCATTTAAGACATATAATGAACTACGGAGAGGGCAATGTAGTCATTTGAACAGACTTGTCTAGGAACTGAACTTCCTTACTCAAGTGTACAATATTAGAAACCTTCCTCTTAAGTCCAATTAAAAGGACATATACATAAACTACTACTGTTTTTATTCAAAACTATGTAGACAATTTGGCAAGCAAAGGAAAGGCAGGTAAAAATGGAGACCATATGGGGGCCTCAAAGTGAAGGGTTGACAGCAATGGCCCAGTCAGTGACAAATCCTCTGCTGTCCATGTTGCCAGAATTTAATTTTCCCTCTAAAGACACAAAACAAACCAGGTTTGTGCTCTCTGAACATCTTTGTCTGAGAGACTTTCTGGGAAGTCGAATTTCCTTCAGTTTTGATTACTGCAGCCACTGTACTGATTCTCAGGCTTCGTCCCGTTTCTGCTCCTGCAGAGCATTTCAGATTGTTACATACTTTAAGGACACCATCCGAGTTGTAACTGTGTTTTGTGTTTTACTTTATTCCGTCTCCTTTTGACAACTCACTTCCCATTTTCTCCATCATAGAGTTTTTTAAAGTTTTCTTCACCGTGAATGCAGCCTTATATTCTGGCCTTTCCATCTCAGGTGTGTCTTGCTGTTCACCCAGGTTTAGTCAATCAAATTGATAAGGTTACCCTGCAAATATACTTTCTGACTTTTTTATTATTTTAAATATCCCATCATAAGTCCTTGCTTGCAAAGATAGTGGTCACTAACACCACTATTTGTTTGTTTGTTTGTTTGTTTGTTTTACAGCTACTCAAACTTAAATCTTAGCTTTGCCTTTTGTTCCTCTTCTCTTTGTTCTGCTTCCAAACAGATCAGTGTTTAATAATTATAACGCACAGTGCTTCTGCCAAAATCAAATCGTCTTTACTTCCTTAAATGTCTACTAATACTACCTAATTTAGACTTACAGTGTTACTTAGGATAGAAACTTTAGAGATAGTCTCCAGTGAATCACATTAGATATGCTTATACTTCCAGGCGCTCACCCACTAACCAACAGAGTATGTTGCAGGTGTAAACTCAAGACTAAACTTTCCATGATAAGGAGGATTTTACTTCTTTTTTGTTAACTATCTGATTTGAGAAATCTTGACTCTCCCATAAGGCGTATTCTCCTGCTTGATAGACTAGAGAAATCACACAGACCGTGAGAGACTAAGCTCCCACAGGATCCTTCCGAAGCCCACAGATGAATCCTGCCACCACTTGACTTCTGACTACAATGTATGAGGAAGAGCAAGTGAGAACCATCCCTTCAACCCAGAAATCAGGGGAAGGAAATTAAGACTCCATGTTTTTTTAAGTTCTTATGATTAAGGGAGAAGTGTTTTATAGATGTTGGTTATGTAACCCTTGATCTAAGTATGTGTGAAGAGGATAGCACTTGTTTACCACCCCGGGAAAACAGCTGAGGCTTCATATGGGCTTGAATGGTGCTCAATTTATGCATAATTAATTTCAACAATTATTTTAGAGCATACACACACGTGTACACACACACACACACATACATAAATACACACACACACACAGGCACACACCCTGCTATCCCTATGAATTCGCATCTAAGGGAAACTGAGAAAGGGAATAATATTTGAATTGTAAATAAATAAAAATATAAAATACAAAAATCAAATATCCATTCCAATAGATTCTACCCCTGACTGCCATAGACTGACATTCACTGGTAGCAGGAAAGGAATCAATGAGTAATAAATTAATTTATCCTGAGCAGATTAAGAAATCTACCTTTAGAAGACTGACTATAAATTATTGCCTATATCTTTGGAAAAGTCCTGTGAAGGGTGACAGACTCTTAGGAAGTCCTTTTTGGTTAGAGTAAGTTTCCCTGAATATAGTTTTATGTATCTCATTCATACCTTGTTAAGGAATTGAGTCTAGAATGACCAGCATACTGTTTTGAGGGGTAGTGTGAACTGCTGTGCATTTAATGTCCAGTTACGTAAGCCCTAGCATGCAAATCAGGGTTGTGCAAATATATGCCATTTTGGCCATTAGTGCTGGCTTGAAGCTCTGTGGTATTAGGGTATGGAATTCATGCTACTTACCAGTTTTGTCTTCTGGTTCATGCTTGTGAAAATTCCTTAATGGGACTGGTTCCACTCAGTGATACTGTATTTTATTTTTCTTTTGCTGTGATAAGCACTACAACCAAAGCAACTTGGTTAAGAAAGGGTTATAGTCCATCACAGAGACAAGTCAAGGCAGCAACTCAAGGCAGGAGGAACACTGCTTCTGCATGCTCTCAGGCTAACAGTCAGCTACATTTTTTAAAGTAACTTTTATCTTTTAAGACTATTATATAGTTACATCATTTTCTCATCCAACCCCCAACTCCAAACATTCCCATATATATGCTTCTTTGTCCTCCTTCAAATTCTTTGCCTCTTTACTCATAAATTGTTGTCAAATGCACATATATTTGCTATATATATTTATGTATGTGTATATGTATATGTCTTTAAACACAACCTGTTCACTCTGTATAATATTACATACACCTATGCTTTCAGGACTGACCTTGATATTGAATAATCAATTAGCGGGATCTTCCTCAGAGAAGACTAGTTCTCCCACTCTCAACATTCCTGGGTTGCCTGTAGTTCTTTAAGTAGAATTGAGGCCTCCTGGGCTTTCCCTTGCCTACTTGAACATGTCTTGTTTTTGTTCAGCTCACATTTAGACAGTAATTTTGATATTACGTTACTCCTGACATCCATAGGAGACAATCTCAAAGGAAACTCACTGTACCTCTCACTCTTACAATTATTCTACCCTCTCTTCCTCAATGATCCCTGAGACTTAGGTGCAGAGGTTGTATTATAGGTTATTTTGTTGAGACTGGGCTCCACAATTCTGTATTTTGTGGCATTGGTTTTACTATAATGGTCTCCATCTGTTACAGAGAGATGTTTCTTTGACAAGGGGCAAGTACTGCCCTTCTCTGTGAGTATAAGGACAAATAATGTGCAAATAACCATTTGACCAAAACCTTCTTACAGATTCAACACACCCAACCACAAATCTTACCTCATTCTTTACAGAAATGAAAAAAAGTCCTAAAATTCATATGAATCACATAAGATCCAGGGTATTCAAACCAATTCTGAACATGAAGAATGATTCTGTGTTACCTCACTCAGGATGATATTTTCTAGTCCCAGCCATTTGTCTGTGAATTTCATGAAGTCATCAGTTTTCATGACTCCACTGTGTAAATGTACCACATTTTCTGTATCCATTCCTCTGTTGAGGGACATCTGGGTTGTTTCCAGCTTCTGGCTATTATAAATAAGACTACTATGAACATAGTGAAGAACAGATATGGTATGTACTCACTGATAAGTGGATATTCGGAAAAAAGCTTGGAATACCCATGGTACAACGTATAGACCATATGAAGGTCAAGAAGAAGGAAAACCAAGGGGTGGATGCCTCAGTCCTACTTAGAAGGGGGAACAAAATAATCACGTGAGGTAGAGGGTGAACAGGACTTGGGAGGAAGAAAGCAGAGTGAGAAGAAAAAAGGGGAGGCAAGAATAGGTGTGGGAGAAGACAGGGGAGATGCACAGGTCAGGAAAATGAACAGAGGTGTGTAGCAATAGGGGATGGGGAACTGGGAATAGCCAGATGCCAGGAAAGCAAGAGGCTCCCAGGACTCAACGGGATTGACACTGCCTGAAATACCCAACAAAGAAGAAAGAGAACCTGTAGAGACCATATCCAGAAGTTAGGCACGGCCCCCAGTTGAGGGATGGGGGTCACCCACTCTTCTCAAAAATTTTAACCCAAAATTGCTCCTGTCTAAAGGAAATACAAAGTGTGGAGCAGAGACTGAAGGAAAGGCCATCCAGAGACTGCCCCACCTGGGAATCCATCCTATTTGCAACCACCAAACCCAGACACTATTGCTGATACCAAGAAGTGCTTGCTGGCAGGAGCCTGATATAGATGTCTCTTAAGAGGCTCAGCCAGAGCCTTACCACATACAGATGTGGATGCTTGTAGCCAACCATCAGACTGAGCAGGGGGACTCCAATGGAGAAGTTACAGGAAGAACTGAAGAAGCTGAAGGACTTTGCAACCCCATAGGAAGAACAACAGTATCAACCAAACAGATCCCCTAGAGCTCCTAGGAACTAAACCACCAACCAAAGAGTGCACGTGGAGGGACCCATGGCTCCAGTTGCATATGTAGCAGAGGATGGCGTTATCTTGCATCAAAGGGAGAGGAGGCCCTTGGTCCTGTGAAGGCTTTATGCCCCAGTGTAGGGGAATGTTAGGGTGTTAGGGCAGTAGTGGACAGGTGGGTAGGGAGCACCCTCATGGAGGCAAGGGGTGGGAGTGAGGTGGGAAGGAGGTTTTTGGAGAAAAAAACGGGAAGGGCGATAACATTTGAAATGTAAATAAGCAAAAAAAAACAATAAAAAATTTAAAATAAAGAATGATTCTGGAATGATCAGTATTCCAGATCTCAGTACAGATCACAGAGCCATAGTATTTAAAACAATATGGTACTGACACAAAAACAGCCATGTAGACACATGGAACAATATTGAAGACTCAAATACAACTACACACAACTTTAGTCATTTACTATTTGACAAAAGTACCACAAATACATGCTGAAGAAAAGACATCTTTAACATGTGGCTCTGGGAAAACTGATGTCCACATACAGAGAATGAAATTGGACTCATGTCTGTCACCCTGTACCAAAAAACAAACCGAACCAAACAAGACAAAAACCCTCCATCATTTGAACAAAAACTAACTCCAAATGGATCGAGGTCCTAAACTTGAAACCCCAAACATCAAGATTGCTAGAAGAAAACACGGGCAGTAACCTGCATGATACATATGTAGGAAGGGACTTTCTGGATAAGACTTCATTTGCTCAAGAATTAAGGCCTCAGTTGGCAAATGGGACTTCATAAAACCAAAAGCTTTGCACAGTTAAAGAAGCAATCAACCAGGTGAAGAGGAAGCGCATAAAATGTAAGTGAATCTTTGTCAGCTATAAATCTGATAGAAGATTGATGTCCAGAATTTAGAGCCTGACATCATCTACTTTTCTTTTGACTTCAGGCTTACCTTCCTAGGAATGGTCACATGCACAGTGAGCTAGAGCCTTCTGCATTAATCAGCAATGAAGAAACTGCTTCCTAGACATTCTCAGGCCAATGTGATAGAGGCCATTCTTCAACTAAAATTTCCTCTTTCCAGGTGTGCCAAGTTGATGACTAAGATTAGCCATCACAATTAGTTATTAATGGCTTTTCTTCCACAATGTCCTGACATTGTCTCTTGCAAATCTTGAAGTTTTATCTGTTATGTCACCAAATGTCTTTGTTTTCCATTTAGTCTACTGATGTAATTTCCTTTTATTTATTCCTTTTTTTTTTTGAAGAATGGCTCTGAGTCAAAATAGATCTCAATTTACTGCATGTTGTAGAGTAGGAGTATTTGCTTAAGTAGAGTATGAATTGTTACTGTAGATCTAATTATTCAGGGTAAATTTTCTATGTGGAACTTAAGACAAAATAACTGAAGACTGTTGAGAAAATGTTAACCTTAGGTAGCTGGACAGACATTAGTAGTCTCAGAGGCCATTTAGAATGGTATAACCTTTCCTTTTCTATCTTTCTGTATCATTTTCTTTTCAAAGACTGACCAAAGTCTTGGCATTTTCTAAACCTTTGGGCTTTGTCACTCTGACTCTGAGGTCCCCATCTCCTTCTGCCATCTAGCTGCTTGCTGACCTCCATTCCTGAATATGGCAGCTTTCTTAGACCCTGCTGGGACTGAAGGAGAAATATCCTCAGGCATCACAGTTTAGTGCCCAGTCAGTGGCACTGCTTGGGGTAGTTTAGGATGTGTAGACTTTCTGGAAGAAATATGTCACCATGAGCAAGCTATAAGTGTGTATAGTGTTGCCCCACTTCCAGCTTGACCTCTTTTATTCCTATTTGCATTTAAAGATATGATCTCTTCTCAGACTCCTCCTACTCTTTCCTTGTTCTACATCATGATAAACCATAATCCAAAATAGACTCTGTCTTCTATAAGTTTCTTTTGGTTATGATAAACTCTATCCCAAAAGGCATGCCTTTCTTCCTTTTCTATATGCACCCCACCCCCAAACCCCTGATGTTAGCTGCCAGAATTTTCAGCTTTCTTGTCATGTGCCCCTCCCCCAATTCTAATAAAATTGTCCTTGGGTTTCCTCTTTTCTTTTTATAAATTCTTTTACTAATGAGACTGTGTTAGTTTGAATGAGAATAGCTGACTTAGACTCAGATATTTGAATATTTGGTCCCCAGTAGTGAAACTGTTTGAAAAGGATTCAGAGGTATGACCCTGTTGGATGAGGTACATCACTTAGGGTGAGCTTTGAGGTTTCAAAAGACCACAGCATTCCCAGTTAGCTCTCTCTGCCTTGTGCTTGTGGATCAGGGTGTAAAATCTAAGCTATTGCTTGAGTCCTGTGCTTGGCTGCATGCTGTCATGCTCCCCACATGATCGGCAAGAACTCATTCTCTGAAACTGTGAGCTTCTATAAATTGCTTTGGTCATAGTTCCTTATCACAGCAATAGCAAAGTAATTAGAACAGAGACTACGAACCCAAAAGAGAACACCAATTTCCCACGTATTAAAATCTGACTGAGAGAAATGAAGAGATTGTCTTGAAGGGACAGATACATTTTCAAGATCAATTTGACATTACATTTTAAGATAATAATTATATTTACCAAAAATCTAGCGTTCTCTTGTCTTATTTCCAACTGTCTCACTGTATCTTCAAAATACTTCATCCAAGTTAGAATCACCTTAGAAGAGGGAGCCTCAACTAAGAAATTGCCTCCCTTAGATTGGCATGTTGGCTAGGAATTTTCTTGATTAATGATTTCTGTTGGGGAGTTGTCACTTTCCAGAAGGTGGCCCTGGCTTGTATAAGAAAGAAAATTGAGTTAAGTCCCGGAGAGCAAGCCAGTAAGCAGGGTTCTTTGATGGTCTGTGCTTCAGTTCCTGCCTCCCAGTTCCTGTTTGAGGTCTTAACCTAAGCTCCCAAAGTGACGGCCCTTATTGTGAACAAATAAGCAAAATAAACTCTTTTTTCCCAAGTTGCTTTTGCTCAGCATTTTATAGCAACAGAAACCAAAATGGAGCACATAACTTCTACCGGCTGACATTTTACTTATTTGCTTTCAAGAGCATTTCATACCCTGGAGAATGACAATCTTTGCCCATCTACCAATTTCTGCTTGCATTTCAGAGAATGTAGTTGCAAAACAAAGAACAAATTGCTTGTTATACCTCTACAGTTTCTTATTGAAAAATATTAAAAACTGTAGTAAAAATACATTAGAAGCCAAGCATAATGACATATATAAATAGGTGTCCATTTATTACTTTATGGATCGACCAGAACCCGTGGATTTAAAATACAATGTAAAATATATCCAAAACAATATCGAGATAAAAATCTTACATAAAGCAGTAGTTTTATAATAATTGTTTGTGGGGAAATATTGCATAAACATCAATAACACAGCTGCTGACACCTTCTAACCCGTAATAAGCTGAATTATTGCAGAGCAGCCAGAATGAGTCAGAACTTAATAAGTGCTATCCCTTGTAATAAATTAACATCATATCTTGAATATGCACAATTTTTTTTGCCCAACCCAAGCAAAAAATTTGCCACTTTCCCAATGGAATACTTTTCCTGGCAGCAAAATAAATGAAATCATCATTTGAGTCTCCTCACTTGGCGTCAGGGTCAGCTCTAGGTAACATGCTGCCACATGAAATCCATTTGCTGACTGCACCTTACTGCAGCATCTGCCTCGTACTGGAGCTTGCTTGCTCTAAATGCTGAACCTCAGACCCCCTTCAGAGCCTCTCCATCTGAATCTGCATTTACCAAGATGCCGGGGGAGACAGGCTTCCACATTAAAGTTTGAGAAGCCCTGCTCCAGTTCATCTCACTTGTTGGTTTTCTCTTTTGATCTACTTCCCTACAGGGTGTTCTTGCTGGATAAATTGTTCTTTGTAAGGGGCAAGTAGACACGTGGATATTTTACAGGCAGAACAATATGTCCATAACCTACGCTTGCTGTTACTTTCTTCTTCTAACGTGGTACCCATCAATGCCTTCCATGAGTCATCAGGCATGCTGACCTGATTCAGGGCAAACTAAAAGATTTTCATCTCTCTGTGATGTTTCCTCCTCTTTTCAACGGAACAGAGAGAAAAGAGAAGCTAGGGTTGGCTGCTTCCCCTCTTCCTTGCCAACTTCCCTCTTCCCTGCTGCCTTCAGAAATGAGGGCAATTAACACCCTGGGTAGGTTCAAAGAAAGCTCACTAGTATTTCTATCCATTTGCAAAATTGCCACAGACCCTTCCCACTTCTCAGAGTCTTAGCAGTCTCACACAAGCCACTCTATTATGCAGAGATCTGACTCTTCATGGCCTTAGAAATGACTAAGTTTCCAGAGTGGGACCCTCACAGTACTCTACCTTGAGTTGTGTCTGATAAGCTGTGTACAAAATATCATAGAGTTTAATTTCCTATGCTTTATTTGAATGCCATTGTAAAAAAAAAAAGAAAGAAAGAAAAGAAACTTTTTCCCCTCAGAAAATTTGCATGGTTCTGGCAAGGAGCAAAAACTCCAATCAAAGCAATTCTCCTGTAAATAACATTTAACCCTAGCTAAATCACCCCCCCACCCCCCCACCCCACCAAAAAAAGGAAAAGCCAGAAGGGATCTAGAGACCTCTAGGGCAACCTGAAGACTAAAATGTTGGTCTATTCTGTAGGGAAGTTGAAACAAGCCACCAAAGTTTGCAGAACAAGTTCTGTGTCTTCTCAGATTTGCTTTGTGATTAAGCACTGAGAGCTAAACTTTGTTTCCTTCCTTCCTTCCTTCCTTCCTTCCTTCCTTCCTTCCTTCCTTCCTTCCTTCTTTCCTTCCTTCCTCCCTTCCTTCCTTCTTTCCTTCTTTCCTTTTTTCCTTCCTTCCTGTCTGTCTTTCTTTCTTTCTTCCTTTCTTTCTCTCTATAAATAAAGCTATTTACCTACACCTACCCACACCCACCCACCCACACCCACCCACACCCACCCACACCCACAGAGGAATCATAAAAAGAGCCTCTGCATAACCAGTAGAAGAAAGGTCCTGGAGATCATGGATCCTGGGATAGAGAGGCAGACAAGGACAGCACTGGATAACCCCAGAATCTTCAGGAGACAAAGTATTTTCACCCCACAAAGAATTATCCCATTGGACATCCCAATCGCTTACTAGACCTTCATATAGTAAAGAGCTTTTGAAACTTTCTAAGAATATTAGCCAATAAGCAAACATAATTCTCACACTGTTTTAATTGTGGTGAATACTCTAAAAATTCATATTTATATTCATAAATATCAGGGAATGATCATATGTTTGCATGATTTGTTTTCAGTACTTGGCAAGAATTCCTTGCTATTCTATCAATAAATCTCATGCACAGCAATGCCTCTATAGAGTTTGAATCACTAATACATAGATGCATAGATATACCTATATCCATATATTTATATAAACTAGCATATGGAAATTATAGTATATAGGATATAATACATTATACATTATATAGATATAATATCTTGGTTACCTTGATGAATAATTGTGCCCAATTATTTACACATAGAAATAATTTACCATAACTGTCTTTCTCTCATTGCTCCATTTACTATGTGGCTAGGACACTTTCAATTTCAAAGTTTTCAATTTGAGCTGTAGGTGAATTATATTTTAGGAAGCTGACAAGGACATTACATGATGTATTGCTAGATTTGATAGTGCTCCAACTCCATTGATCTAGTGAGAAGGTGTATGTACCAATGACCACAGAAGCACAAGAAACTTGTTAACTGAACACACTGGTATGAGGTAGTACAGACTGGCTACATTACGTTTCTACTGAAACTGTAACAAACCCTGCAAACTTTGTCTTTTAAAGCATTACAAACATTATTGTCTTATAGTTACCGAGAGCCAGGATTCAGAGAAGGGCTTAAATGTGCATAAAAAGTCTTGGAAGAGCCTCAGCCCTGCTAGAGCCTTGGGAGAGTATTTGTTTCCTTGACCTCAGCTTGGGTTTCTGCCTATATCCTTTGGTGTGTGTTCCCTCCTGTCTTAAAGTGTAATTACCCTGGCTATCAGGCTATTGAAACAAGACCTTAAGAAATTGGAAATCCCCAGGAGTCTCATGCTTAGAGAAGGAAAAGGCTAAAGTCTGGTACCAGCCAGAGCTGGAACTTGTCTCTCAAGAAGAGATTTAGGGGAACTCTGGGAGTCAGACCACTTTACAGGAGAGAGAAAAACCCAAGGCAATGATAGATCAGTGATGGATGAGACCAAACTGATCAAAGTTGATTAATCACACACACTTCTTACCTGCTATGTAAACGTAAGTCTCCTGCTGGATCCAAATAGAACTAAAGAGTTCCTGGGCTTACTCATTTGTTCCTTTGCATAGTGTGGCAACAACAACTAGATCTTTTTTGATTATTACCCATCTGCTTAATTGACCTGTTGTCTTAAGGTTACTATTGCTATGGTAAAACATCATAACCAAAAGCAACTTGTGGAGGAAGTTTATTTTTGGCTTATAAATCTTAAGTTGCAGTACAAAAAGGAATGGTAAGGCCGGAACTCCACCCTGATGGAAACCTGGAAGAATGAGCTGATGCAGAGGTCATAGAGGACTGCTGCCTACCAGCCGGCATGCTTAGCCTACTTTTTTTCTTTTATTTTATTGGATATTTTATTTACATTTCAAATGTTATCCCCTTTCCTGGTTTTCCATCCAGAACGCCCCCCCCCATTGCATCCCACTAGCCCCTGCCGCCATGATGGTGCTCCCTCACCCACCTACTCCCTCCTGCCTCCCCTCTTTGGCATTCCCCTATACTAGGGCACTCAGTCTTCACAGGACCAAGGGGCTCTACTCCCATTGATGCCCTACAAGGCCATCCTCTGCTACATATGGGGCAGGAACCATGGGTCGCTCCGTGTGTACTCTTTGGTTGGTGGTTTAGCCCTGGGTGCTCGGGGGGGTCTGGTTGGTTGATATTGTTGTTCTTCTTATGGGGTTGCAAACCCCCTCAGCTACCTTACTCCTTTCTCTAACTCCTCTATTGGGGACCCCGTTCTCAGTCCAATGGTTGGCTGTATTTGTCAAGCTCTGGCAGAGCCTCTCAGGAGCGAGCTACATCAGGCTCCTGTCAGCATCCCCAATAGTGACTGAGTTTGGTGACAGCATGTGGGATGGATCCCCAGGTGTAGCAGTCTCTGAATGACTTTCCTTCCGTCTCTGCTCCACACTTTGTCTCTGTATTTCCTCCTGTGAGTTATAGCACTCATGACAACCAGCCCAAGGGTGACTTCACCCACTGTGGGCAGAGTCGTCCCACATCACTCACTAATTAAGAAAATGCCCTATAGTCATGACTTATGGAGATACTTAAGTTTCCAAATTAAGTTTGTGTCAAGTTGGCATAAAGTTAAGCCAGCACAGCTGTTAAAGGTAGATGTCTAAGCCTTACCTGTAAAGGCTACAGAGTTCAGGCTCTGAGCCTAACAACCATGGTAACAAAGGAATGATGTCACTCTAATCTGGCTTCTGTAATCATCTAGCTTTCTTCCCTAAAGTTTAACATGTCTCTGAGACCCTTTATAAGAGATTACTGAATATAGTGAAGGGCATTTGCATCATACAATTACAATACCAGTCTAACCACATCAGCAAAGTAATTTCTATCAAAGAAGAAATTTCTAAAAGTTTCTAGGAAACAGAATTTGGAGAACCTCTAGTGAATTGTTTACCCTTCCACAGAAAGACATGCGAAAGCTCACCCAGGTCAATCTGGGCAGTCAAGGAAAGTATCTCGATGGAGGATGCTTTGGTATAAAGCTCAGCAAGCAACTATTATGGGAAAAGTTGAAACGCACAGCAACATCAACAACAAAACATGGGAGTAAAGGGAATAGAGTTTGGAATAGAAAGTTTTACCAGACTGAGGAAACTTGAAGCAAACAAGGGAGAGAAGTGTGAGGAAAAAACAAAACAAAGCAAAACAAAACAAAACAAAATATCATGTTGGAGGGCAAGTAGCCCATTCCTGCACCTCAAACACAAGGACTGAGAAGTGAGTCACACACAACTCTCCTCAGTTGTTTTATTGCTCATGTGTCATGGTATTGAGAAATTTCAAGAAGGGCATTATCACAATCCTGTGAGTAATACAGATGCATCTGTGCATGTGGGCAGAAGTAGATCAAAATGGCCTCACAGTACAGGTTAGAGACATTATGAACCGAGACAGTATCCTCTAAGAATGTGTATTTTTTATTTTTGTTGTATCTTTTCAGTAATCACCTTTCCTTCTGATAGAAGCTTCTAAATGATGGTTTTCAAACTGAGTATCCCGGATTTTATAGGCTGATAATCACATACTGTGTCATAGCAACTAAAAAAGAAAATTAAAAAAAAAAAGGAAGGGAAAGGGAGAGCTGGGTTCTCAGAATGTTTATAAAATTAATGTAGGAAAGACCCATGATACTTACACTTCATCCTCCTTCATGGAAATTCACCTTGAGAAACTTAATTTTTCTGCTATGAGCCACAAAGCGAGTTGCTTTCTTCTCAGGTGATTTTTGAAATGCAGCACTCTTCTCAAAATGTTTTCAATCAAGGATTAAATTGATACCTACGACTCTCCAGAGGATTCCTTTCCTATCTCCTCTGTCTGTAACAAAATTAAAATGAGAAAATTAGTTCTTGGTAAAGAAATTTTTATTAATTTGGGGCCTAGAGAGATGGATGGCTCAGTGGTTAGGAGCAACTGTTGTTCTTGCGAGAGCACTCAGGTTCACTTCCTGTATCCACATGGTAGTTCACTAACATCTGTAGTGCCAGTCTGGGTGATCTGATACCCTCTCCTGACCTCCGTGGGCACCAAGCATGCATGCAGCACATATACATAGATATAAACAAAACACTTATATATGTAAAATAAAATGAATAAATCTACCCTTCCTCTATTATGTAAACTTTCCTTCTCATTTCCTTTTTATTCTAATACGATAATTCCTTTTACAGAAAAGGAAGCTTGGGCCTCAAGATGATCATTTTATCTCCTGACAGTGAACCTTACCACCATGCCTCACTCCTTCCATTTCATTCAATAAAATGGTGTTATGAGAGTAGCTGCCTTGTTAATGGCCAATGGTTCTTGAAGCATGGCTCTTAGAATAAAAGCAACATCATCTGGAAATGTGATAGACATGCAAATTTTAGACTTACCGCAGATTTACTAGATTTAGAAATATAGAGTAGGTCCAGCCTCTTGCTCTTGGATTAACACTAATGAGCACAGACATTAGGGCTTTTGTCTGTGCTATGAATATTGCCAGGGAATCTATATTACGTTTTGTGAGCTCTTACTTTTCTTGATAAGAAATTAAATGATCATCTTATTCATGTTTGAAACAGCAGCAGCAGCAACAGGGGCATCAAGTTGTGCATCCTGGCAATTGCCAAGGGAAAGAAAATGAAGGGTAAGAGGGAAAAATAATTCCTTTTATAAATTAGGTGTGGAGGTAGGCAGGTAGATGCAGAAAGAGAAGAGGTCTTCAGAAAAGCAGCAAGAGCCAAGATATCAGGGAAAGCTTTTGGGCAATGACTCAAGAAGATATTAAAAACAAGGGAAAAAGAAAAGTTATGTTTAAGTTAGAAGAAAAGTAGGCAGACTTAAAGTAAAAGTCTGTAAGCAAATATATCAGGGGAGGAGTGAAGGGGTTCCTAAGTCTCATAAGGGGATAATTATTGCTTTCATTTCCTAGCATGCCTTCACATGAATCTGCTATCCTGAGTTATGGTCTCCAGATGATTGACAGGCCCAGCTGGATTAATCCATAAGGGAAGAGACAATAGTATACAGTAGCCTAATAAATGGGGCAGTTCAGCATATCATGTTTTCACTAGGGCCAGACTTAGAACTCAGATTTCATTCTTTTGACAGAAGAGGCAGTTTTTCTTTACTGGGCCTCAAGGGAGCTCTGATGCCTCCAGCTTTTCCTATGGTATTTTAAAGCTCAAGGAAGAAGATTTGTGATGCTTCTCTTATCAGAGAAATAGAAAGTGGAGTCTAAAGCTGATGTGAGTAAAGGTTCCATCCTCAATGGCCTCCAAGTCTGTTAATGCCCATCTAGCTATATAACATGATGAAATATCTGACAGAAAGCAAAATTAAGAAAGGAAAGGTTTGTTTTGGTTCAGGGTTTGGAAATATGCAGTCTATCATGGCAGCCAAGGAAGCCCAGTTGGGGCTTGGGCAATTTGTCATATCATGTTCTTAGGCCAGGAGATGAATTCTCGTGCCCCAGTGGCCTTAGATACACTGTCATAGAACAGTACAAGACATCTCAGCTATGCATCCACAAAATTTTCTTCTTCTTCTTCTACTTCTTCTTCTTCTTCTTCTCCTCCTCCTCCTCCTCCGCCTCCTCCTCCTCTTCCTCCTTATCATCATCTACATAGGACTCCTATGCTAAAAAGAATGATTTTATAGATGATCAGGTGATATATGCCTATAATCCTGGCTTTTGGAGTCTGAGACAAGCCTATCACAAATTTAGGGTTAGTTTTGGCCACATAATGAGAAACCATATTAGAAACAATAATAGGAGCTAAGTATGCTGAATACATGTTTGCTGATGATGATGTCAGTAAGGTGTGGGGTTGGGTATAACAAAGAACAAGAATAGGAAACACGGTGCCTTCTGCCTTCCAAAAGTCCTTGGTCTAGTCAAAGGTTGTGAGAGTGATTAACATAAAAAACTCCAATTAAAGAAGAGAGTGTTTGGATATTGTGAAAGAGGACAGTTACATGGCCATGGGAAGAATTAGAGCTCTGCTGAAAGGAGATGTTATCTGAGATGGAGTTTAAAGCATTAGTAGAATTTGGGAGTCTGGTGTGTTCTCTGCAGTCAAGGCTCATTTACAGAGATTGTGTCAACTGGCAACATGTAAGAAGAACATTTGAAGAAGTGGAAATGGCAGTTGGCCAGGTGAACAGCACATTGTACCAGCTACCAAGACGAGGAATCTCAAATTGATTATTTAGTAAAAGGAATCCCTTAAAAAGTTCCTGGACAGAATAAAATGCAGGTGAGAGTTTCTAGTGGCAAGCTTAAAATTTGCTTTAAAAATAAATTTCAGCAAAGAGATATGTAACTAGGGTGATTTTTCCATTCAAGAGGCCTTCAGGAAAATTCCACCACATGCTCTGGTAGGCCCATGTATACAGAGACCCTGTAATAGACAGCATTCTTCTGGTGACGATGGACTGGTTGATGCCAAGTGTGAACTGAAGAATAGGTAACCCAAAGGGATATAACTGATGCAAGAGACCAGGGAAGCAGAATCTGAAATGTTCCAAGTTACCTCCACTCAGGGCTGAGGATGCAGTGCAGTTGTTACAGTATTTGCTTATTGTGTCTGAAGCCCTGGCTTTAATCCCACAACCAGGAAAACTGAGCAAGATGCAACATGTCCAAAATACTATCACGCAAAAGGGGAAGGCAAGAGAATCAAAAGTTTAAGAGCCTCTTCTGCTCTGCCACGAGTTCAAGGCTAACCTGGGGGAGGGGGGATATACAAGACCTTAAATCAACAAAAACAAACTTTAAAATATAAGTTCACCCTGGCCCACAGAGTCACAGGTTGATTTCTTTGATTGCAACAATATACAACTCATAAGCTAACATGAATGAATATGACTGTTTCTTAGTGATTACAGTGCTAAGTTTAAACTTAACTACTGGGATGGCTGGTAGTCTGCAGCCTGAGGTTTTAGGACTCTGTTGCTATGTAAGAGAGGACATAGAATCGAAGGGGAGTAGACCCCGAAAGGATGCCCATTTTCTGGCAGTTGCATCTTTAACTGAACAGATAGGAGAAATGTCTGGGTGGAGGTTGTCTTACCCAAAGCAGAAAGTATTCATTATGGTTTGAATCATAATCTTCTTTTATTTTCTTGATGGATCTGGAGAGCAAGAGTTGCCTAATATTTTTCAAAAATAAATGAAGAGGAAGAGCAAAAAGTACCAAAAAGGACTTCCTCAGAGTCTGTCACCTCTCACAAGCCTTTTCCAATGATATAGACAATACTTTATAGTCAGTCTTATAAAGGTAGATTTCTTTTTTCTTCTTTATTGTTTTCTTTTTTTTACATTTCAAATGTTATTCCCTTTTCCGATTTCCCCTTCTTCTATAAGGGTGTTCCCCTCCCCATCCATCCCCCCCCCCGCCTGCCCTCTCCAACATTCCTATTAAAGTTATATTTTTTAATCTGCTTAAGGTGAATTAATTTATTATTCACTGATTCCTTTCCAGCTACCAGTGGATGTCAGTCTATGGCAGCCAGGGGTAGAATCTGTTGGAGCAATGGATATTTGAATTCCACAAACCTTAAATGTGAAAGGATAGGGATAGCTCTGTGTGTGAGTGTGTGTGTGTGTGTGTGTGTGTGTGTGTGTGTGTGTGTGTGTGTGTGTACTTATAAAATAGTTGCTGAAAAATTAATTAGGCATAAATTGAGCACCATTCTAGCCCATTTGAAGCCTCAGCTGTTTTCCCGGGGTGGTAAACAAGTGCTATCCTCTTCACACATACTTAGATCAAGGGTTACATAAACTTCTATACAACACTTCTCCCTTAATCATAAGAACTTAAAAAAACATGGAGTCTTAATTTCCTTCCCCTGATTTCTGGGTTGATGGGATGGTTCTCACTTGCTCTTCCTCATACATTATAGTCAGAAGTCAAGTGGTAGCAGGATTCATCTGTGGTCTCTCATGGTCGGTGGTCTTTCTCTAGTCTATCTAGCAAAAGAATACACCTTTTGGGGAGTTTCAAGATTTCTCAAATCAGATATTCCAAGAGAAAAGAAGTAAAATCCTCCCGATCATGGAAAGTTTAGTCTTGAATTTGCACCTGCAACATATTCTGCTGGTTAGTGGGTGAGCGCCTGGAAGTATAAGCATATCTAATGTGATTCACTGGAGACTATCTCTAAAGACTTCTAAGTAACACTGCGAGTCTAAATTAGGTAGTATTAGTAAACATTTAAGGAAGTAAAGGCCATTGTGTTTTGGCGCACTGTGTATTATAATTAGAAAACACTGATCTGTTTGGAAGCAGAACAAAGAAAAGAGGAACAAAGGGCAAAGCTAAGATTAAGTTTGAGTAGCTGTAAAATTAATTAATTAATTAATACTGGTGTTAGTGATCACTATGCAAGCAAGGACTTAAGATGGGATATTTATAATAATAAAAAAGTTAGAAAGTATATTTGCAGGGTAACCTTATCAATTTGATTGACTAAACCTGGGTGAACAGCAAGACACACCTGAGATGGAAAGGCCAGCATATAAGGCTGCATTCACGGTGAAGAAAACTTTAAAAAACTCTTTATGATGGAGAAAATGGAAAGTGAGTTGGCAAAAGGAGAAAGAATAAAGTAAAACACAAAACACAGTTACAACTCAGATGGTGTCCTTAAAGTATGTAACAATCTGAAATGCTCTGCAGGAGCAGAAACGGGACGAAGCCTGAGAATCAGTACAGTGGCTGCAGTAATCAAAACTGAAGGAAATTCGACTTCCAGAAAGTCTCTCAGACAAAGATGTTCAGAGAGCACAAACCTGGTTTGTTTTGTGTCTTTAAGAGGGAAAATTAAATTCTGGCAACATGGACAGCAGAGGATTTGTCACTGACTGGGCCATTGCTGTTAACTCTGCACTTTGGGGACCCCACATGACCTCCATTTTTACCTGCCTTTCCTTTTCTTGCTGAAATTGTCTACATAGTTTTGAATAAAAAAGTAATAGTTTATGTATATGTCATTTTAATTGGACTTAAGGGGAGGGTTTCTAATATTGTACACTTGAGTAAGGAAGTTTAGTTCCTAGATAAGTCTGTTCAAATGACTACATTGCCCTCCCCTCAGTTCATTATATGACTTATATGAATCGAGTTTTTTTAATTTATGATCCAGTCATTGCCCCATCTCCTGGTCCCCCCTTCCATAGTTCCTCATTCTATTCCTCCTCCCCTTGTCTGTGAAAGTGGACTCCCCTTCTATCAGGCCTCCTCCTTCCATGGGGCCTCAAGTCAAGTGTGTTTTGGGGTGTGTGTGTGTGTGTGTGTGTGTGTGTGTGTGTGTGTGTATACCTGTGTGTGTTTAGAGACTCAGAAATTTATTTATTTATTCTGACCAGCTTCCTGTAAGAAGAATGAATAGAGAACAGAAAATCTTGGTATCTCCTGAAGGTGTTTTTTTTTTTTTTTGAGAGTCTTCTTAGGAAGACATTCACTTAGAGAGTAAATGACTATTTGGAACCAGTGGATTCCATGTGTACTACAACATACAAAGCATTCTAGTATTTAATTCTAGTTTCTTCATCACTAAAAATGCAGAAGTTTAGATGAGTGCTAATATACTTAACTATGAACAAAATTTGTTTCTTGCATGGTCAGATTGGATGAGAAAACAGTGGGGATGAGGGTTCACCCAATAGTACACCCATTGTGGGTCAACCCACACTTGTGTTTTAGTGTATCACTTAGTAAAAGCTAGAAACAAAGTCTAGAATGAATCAAAAACAATGTATCTTACAAGACATAGACTAAATCAGAGATCTTTGAAGGGAGACACATTCAGAATGAGCCTTACCCAGGGAGTTGGTAAGAATTCCATCTACTCAGTAAAGGATTCCTCCTGTTCCAATGTCAGTTGGGCTCTCTTGCTTTGCTCCTGAGAGGTCACCTCTACAAGTCTTTGAAAATGTCACTGTAACATGGCAGGTTGGGCAGTGTGATGGGAACAGGGGAGAGGAGAGAATGCAGTTTTGCCTGAACCCCAGATAATCTAGAGATTAAGATTAGCCCTGTGGATAGTCAGCTCTGTTTATATGGTTGACCTCAACATAAACTCTAGACAGAAAGTTTTGGTGTTTTGTTCATTATGAGCAACATTCTGTTCTCATTGCCCACATCGATGCTAGGAACTGTAAGTGCTGTCATAATGTTCATGGAAACTCATGTCTAGAACACTCTTGGGCTGGCTCCACATCACGCCCTTTTCTTTGCTGGCTTCAGCCTGGGAGTCCTTCAGACAAATTATTGAAGTTGAAGATGAGGGTGAGCAGGACCTCCCAAATTTCAATGCTGATTTTCAGGTTTGTTCTGGTAGAACCAAGAAAAAGAATTCACTGAAAACTACTAACGAACACCTAGGATAAACATATTTAAAGGAATGAAACTTTGAAAGGATTACAAAGGAGGAATGGCCTTGTTGGAGTAGGTTTGACTTGGAGAAAGTATGCCACTAGGAGTAGACTTTTAGGTTTCAAAAGCCTATGCCAGGCTGAGTTCCTCTCTAGCTTTTTGCTTCCAAATCAAGATGTAGCTCTCAACTACTTTCCAGCATCATGCTACCTGTCCTTGTTGATAGTGGATTGAGCTGCTCAAACTGTAATTAAGCCCTCAACCAAATGCTTTCTTTTGAAAGAGTTGCCTTGGTCATGGTGTCTCTTACAGCAATATAACCTTGACTAAGATACTATACATGGTAAAAAGTATCTAAAGAACTTTCCTTGGTGAGGTAGTAGGGTATTCTTGGGTAGGAACTCATGTGAAGGTAGCTACTGCTTTGTAAGCAGTAGGTATCTCTTGACTGTCTTCAGCTAGCTGACCCAGAATTTTCCATAGGTCTTACTTTGAGAATCAGTGGCTAGTTACTAAAAACTGAGGTCTTTACTCCTGTGACTTGCCTGGATGTATCTGCTTCGGCAAAACCATGAAGACCAGTAGTTTTGAGCCAAATGAATCAATATTGTTATCCCTCACCCTGGGAAGGGAAGCTCATTGGCTGAACTCTCAGGGCCTATTTAGATACCTCATTAGTATGGCTAACTCAAAGATTTTATGCTATGTGACTGATTGCCATGATCCTCTCAGTGGGGTGTGGTGGTTACATGTTCCAGAGAAGGTAGAGATAGGCACTCCTGCTGTTCTCAGTTCTGAGATTCACAGGGTCTGAGCTCACCCAGCCTTACCAGTTCTCATACCTGTCTGGTACAAGATCCCACATGACCTACAAGATATTATTACTTATTGTCAGTTGACAAACAATCATGGACACCATTGTAATATTATCAATGAACAAAACCTTACCATAAAGGGTTGAGGTTTTCTCCACAAAGATTGCACAAAGCTTTTTCTCATTGTTCCTTGTGAATTCTAGCAGCCTAGTAGTGCTAGAAATACAAAGACCAGTGAGATGGAATTTTTATCTTTAAGTTTTGTATATTACATCCCCTTCACATATGTCTATTTTCTTTTAAAGCCCCTGTTTATCATGGCAGAGACAGGAAATAATACTAAATCCTAACATCATGTGTCATAGCATTTTCTGAGAGAAAGCAATTCTCAGGGTAAAGGAGCTTACTCCCTTGGCATCTGAATGTTTTTCCTCAGTTATGACTCACCTACAAACTTCAAAGAGTCAAGCTGGGTCAGGTAAATTAAAAGGCTATGGTCCAATCGGATGTGGTTCCAGACAAACAGCTTCTTCACTCCTTTGCCTTGACCGGCTGGAAATGATTGTCTTTGAGGCAAGAAAAATATTTTACTCTTGGCAATCTGAAACAATCTATTGACAGTTTCCTTCCTGTCCCTCCACCACCCCCTCCCTATTTTTTTCTTTGTTTCTTGTCATTAGTCTGTACCCTGCTGAGCACAGATGACCAAGATGATGGACACATTAGCTTGATGCTGCAGCAGCTTTGCCAGCCTTCCTTGTCTGCTAACAGTTTCGACTCTTTAAACATTCATCTATTTTACTCAGAAACAAATAAGAAACTTTGGTTAATTCATTGCTCCAATTTTAATTGCCAAGTATTTTTAAGATAGTAAGAAAATAACATCTACCCTAAATGGCATGGGTAGAAAGGAGGAAGAAGTAACTTTTTCTTCAAATGATAAGTATGAGTTCAGGCAGTTCAATTAAATAAAAGATGCTTCATTTTATCAATTCCTGTCTCTATAGCAACCATCCTGGAAGTCAGCCTATCATGCATAGGAAGTCAGTATACTATCCTTAGTGTCCAGTGCAGAAAATCTACTGTAGCATTGGTTTTAGTTTTGTTTCTTGTTGGTGGGATAAAATACACTGTCAAGATATAGAAAGGGTTTATTTGTCTTGTATGTCCTGGTCCAGTTCATTACCGTGGGGAAGCTAAGGTGGTAGGAACTTGAAGGAGCGAGTCACAACCAGTCAGGAACAGAGAGCAGCAAATTAAGGCATGCTTGCTACTGCTCAGCTTGCCCTAGTCATTCTTATACAGTACAGGATCTCCTGCCTAAGGGATGGTTCCACCCATTGTAGTTAAGGCCTACCACCTCAATTATGCGATTAGCATAATCCATCCCCCCCCACCCCCAGAGGCTCACAAACCAACCTAATCTAGGCCATCATTGAGACTGCCTTTCCAGGTGATCTAGATCCTGTCAAGTTGACGAAACTAACCATCCCAGGAAGCCACGAGTCTTGGTACTTAGAGTACTATTTCTAACAACTGTTCTAGTAAGTCAGTGCATTACATCAGGCATCTGTCTTAGGAAGTTTGTCTACATATCCAGGAGGTCAATTTACTATGTGCATTAACTAGGGCAGAAAATCAATCTACTATATCCAGCAATCAGCCCATACATTCAATCAACCATCTATATCAACCACTGCAGGAAGTCAGTCGATTATTTACACTGTAGATTCTACAGCAATCAGCTCAGGAGTCAGTCTGCCATTGATGCAATCATGGAAGGTTTTCAGTCTCCTAAATATAGCCACCATGCCAGGAAACCCATCTGTTATCCACAGTAACTATCCCAGAAAGTCAGTCTATTTAATATTGCAACAAGCACAGGAACTCAGCCCACCATCTATAACAGTTATAAGAAGTATATTGACTACATTAGAACAAATTGCTCAGGTAGTCAGACGAGTGTCTTTAGTACCCAGATATGGAAGTCAGATTACTGCCTCTAGTAACTAGTCATGGAGTCAGACTGCCATCTTTAGCAACTGTGACAGCAAACAACCCATATAACTGGTGGCTCATATAAACTAAGACTTACTAGTGTGAAGCACACGTCATCCTTCATGATTTTTGTCTACCACTTCAACATTGGGCAATCTAGAGAGAGCCAGAGGCACACTGGAAATGTTTCACAACTGGCCTCCAGCTTTCCTAACCTGACAACAGCCTTGTAGAGAAGATGGGAAGCCTCTCCTTCTTCCTACCAGAAGGCATTCCTGCTCCTCAGATGCTTGTGTGTCTCTCACAAGTGTATTTAATTTAAAAGTTCTCTCTTTACACATTTTGGTGAGACTTTACTTATATACATGCCTTGGTCTAGTTCCCAATCACCTTGACCATGAACCACAGTAATGACTGGATAAGTGTTCTCTCTTTTTTCATTGTTGAATCTCTAAGTGATCTGAATCAGTGACCCAAAGAAATACAGAGTACAGTATCCTGGACCCAGTATTAAGAATCAATTTTTTTAATATTGTTCTCAGGATCGCAACTTTCTTGTATGACATGCAGCCCTGGATTTTCATAGTAATAAAATGCTTGGGTTTCTCAAAATGTGCAATATTGTTTTTTACTTCAACACAAAAATTTCATATTTCTACCAAAATATTTTACATTTTCCTTGTGTGCTAGATTCTAGTGTCCTCCGAGAGATTACTTTGGCTGGGTTAGAGAGATGGCTCCGCATTAAAGTGTACTGCTCTTGTAGAAGACATCAGTCTAGTACCCATGCAGGTGGCTCACAAGCATCTATAGTTCCTAACCTATAAGTGGCCTATTTCTGATCTATTTGGGCACCTGAACTCACATATACACATACATATGGGCTCATCATTTAAGAAACATTTAAAACTTTATCTTAGCTATGATCTCCTTTTCACAGTTTTTCATATGCTTACCAGTATACTCAATCTTCAGCAAATATGAATTTCTACATTTACATGTTTGTTTCCATGTTTTTAAATAGTTAACATGTTTTATATATGCACTATAAATTAAAACTAAGTGAGTGATTAAAACAATAAACTTTCGGTGAATGAGTTTGAATTGTATACCTACAATAAATTCACAGGTCTACTTATTTCTCTCTGGGGGTCATTCTAATAGTGATTAGAGTAGTTACCTCATGACTAAACTCATTACAAGCTAGGTAACATAGTGGTTTTCTTATATTCTTCTTCTTTTCTTTTTTTACTTTTACCACAGCCATCCTGACCTTTAAGTATTATTTATTTCTATGTATTCATGTTGCTGTAAAATTAAATAAAGTGTTGTCTTTTACCCTGCACTAGGTCCATCGCTGTAATGTCCCAAGTCATATGTTAGATGTCTTCATCTCAGTCAGCAAAGTGTCTCACCCGCTTAGCTCCATCTCATATCACACTGCCAATAGCTACTCTCTGAGCCTGGCAACAATCTTGCTACCCATCTAGTTCCCAAGGCAGGTTGCCACCATGCCAGACATACACATCCCAATTTCGTGGCTGGCTAGTGTCTAGGCACCACCCACTCTCTTGAACTTAAGTTGCCACATGAAAGAACACACAACACAATAACCTCTGATCCAATTGATAATATATAATTTTCTCACCTAGACATACAAAGCCCCACACACATCTATCCCTTAAGAATATTCATAACAACCTGTAAATGTGCAGAGAGGAATCTTAACATCCACCTCCATGTTCTCTCTGCTGTTTCTCCTACTTGCTCCAGTCTCTTCCTCCTCTCTAAATCTTCTCTCCCGCCCATCCTTCCTTCTCATCCAATGACAGGCCTCATTCTATCTTGTACCTGCCTTCACCTGTATAATGACATCATCCTACATATACATGATGAGTCTGACATTCAAGTATCTTTAGCAGTTTGATAGTACTGGGGGTGACAAGCAGATTAGATTGAAAATCAACACTGATATTTTCCAAGAAGAAAGAAATTTACCTTTCCATATCAGAATTGTAAGGGTGATCAAGTTAATCTATAGTTCCAACAGATACTCTGGAAGTCAAAAATTATGATGGACACATTCTGTATAAAGTATGATATTGTGGTATAAGAAAAATGTTCTTAGGACTGAGTATATAGTATTGCCATAAACAAATATTTAGTTTTTACCCTGGTTCCTAAATGCTGGCTCCTAAGACCTTTGTAATTTCCTAAGAAAGGGGACTGTCTGAAAAATACAGTTTCTTAACATCTTGGTAATGTTCTTGATAATATAAATATCATTTGTTCTAAGGAGTCAGTTTTTGGATTCTGAATGGCCTCATTATTGACTCTAATTGCCAAGTGAACCAATCATGTAATTAGGGGATTATGCATTTTGGCTCTACCCCTGGACCTCAAGTGAGGAGAGGGTAAAGAAATGACCTCTAATGGAATAGTCTTTGTAAATGCCCAAGGGTAGGGTATGAAAAATTTTTAGAGAGAGGTACACCTGGAAAATGCATAAAAGGACAATGAACATTCCAGGGTGCTTTGCTCTATGTCTTTCCATTTCTTCCTTTTAGGGAATCCTTCATAACATAATCCTTTGTTTCATAAACAGTAGCCATAAGTATCCTAGTCCGTGTGGACTGCCAACACAGTCTAGATTCATCTGACAAAGTAGTCACCTAGATCAGATTGGCCTCTGGGCATGTCTATAGGGATTTTACTTGACAGTTAATTATTGTAGGAGATACACCACCAAGAGTATCCACATTCCTGGGCTCTATAAAGGAAGCTTTCTAAGCAAGGACCTGCAAAGGAACTAATCAGTAGCATATTTTGTGGCTCTTGCTTCAAGTTCCTTCCTAAATACTTTTTTAAAAATTGGATATTTTCTTTATTTACGTTTCAAATCTTATCCCATTTTCCAGTTTCCTCTCCAGAAAACCCCTATTCTGTCATCTTGCTCCTGCTTCTATGAAGGTTCTCCCCCATCCCTCTCCTTCCCTCCCTCCCTCCTTGCCTCCTTGGCATTCTCCTACTCTGGGGCATCCAGCCTTCAAAGGACCAAGCACCTCTCCTCCCACTGATGACCAACAATGCCATCCATGCTACAAATGCATGTGGACCCATGGGTCCCTTCGTGTGTACTCTTTAGTTGGTGGTTTAGTCCCTGGGAGCTTTGGGTGTTCTGGTTGGTTGATATTGTTGTTCTTCCTATTGGGTTGCAAACCCCCTCAGTTACCTCAGTCTTTTCTCTAACTCCTCCACTGGGTACCCAGTTCTCATTTCAATGGTTGGCTGAGAGCATCCACCTTTGTATTTGCCAGAATCTGGCAGAGCCTCTCAGGAGACAGCTATACCAGGCTCCTGTCAGCATGCACCGCTTGGCATCTGCAATACTGACTATACTTGGGATGGATCCTCAGGTATGACAGTCTCTGGATGGCTTCTCCTTCAGTCTCTGCTCCACACTTTGTCTCTATATTTCCTCCTGTGAGCATGTTGTTCCCCCTTCTAAGAAGGGCTGAAGCATCCACACTTCGGTCTTCCTTCTTCTTGAGCTTCATGTGGTTTATGAATTGTATCTTGGGTATTCCAAGCTTTTGGGCTAATATCCACCTAATACTGAGAGAATATCTTATGTCTTCCTTTGTGATTGGGTTACCTCACTCAGGATGATATTTTCTAGTTCTATCTATTTGCCTAAGAATTTCATGATGTCATTGTTCTTAATAGCTGAGTAGTACTCCATTGTGTAAATGTACCACATTTTCTATATCAATTCCTCCATTGAAGGACATCTGGGTTCTTTCCAGCTTCTGGCTATTATAAATAAGGCTGCTATGAACCTAGTGGAGCATGTGTCCTTATTATAGGATGGAGCATCTTTTGGATATATGTCCAGGAGTGGTATAGCTGGGTCCACAGGTAGTACTATGTCTAATTTTCTGAGAAGCTGCCAGGCTGATTTCCAGAATGGTTGTAACAGCTTGCAATCCCACCAGCAATGGAGGAGACTTTGAATATTAAGGGGTGTTGAATTTTGTAAAATGTTTTCTCAGCATCTAATTAGATGATCTTGTTTTTTTCCCCTTTGAGTTTGTTTATATAGTGGATTATGTTGATGGATTTCTATATACTGAACCATACCTACATCCTTGGGATGAAGCCTACTTGATGACAGTGGCTGATTGTGTTGATGTGTTCTTGGATTCAGTTTTTGAGAATTTTATTGAGTATTTTGGCTTCAGTATTCATAAGGGAAATTATCCGTAGTTCTCTTTCTTTGTTGGGTCTTTGTGTGGTTTAGTTATAAGCATAATTGTGGCTACAGGCCTCAACAGATACAAGAAGATTGAAATAATATCATGCATCCTATTAGATCACTACAGACTAAGGCTGGTCTTCAATAACAATAAAAACAACAGAAAGCCCACATACACATGGAAGCTGAACAATGCTCTACTCAATGATAACTTGGTCAAGGAAGAAATTAAAGACTTTTTAGAGCTTAATAAAAATGAAGGCACAACCTATTCAAACTTATGGAACACAATGAAAGCTGTACTAAGAGGAAAAATTCATAACTCTGAGTGCCTACAAAAAGAAACAGGAGAGAAAATACATTAACAGCTTGATAGAATACCTGAAAGCTCTAGAACAAAAGGGAAGAAATACACCCAATAGGGAGTAGATGGCAGGAAACAATCAAACTCAGGGGAGAAATTAACCAAATAGAAACAAAAAGAACTATACAACGAATCAACAAAACCAGGAGCTGGTTCTTTGATAAAGTCAACAAGATAGATAAACCCTTAGCCAGACAAACAGAGGCCACAGAGACAGTATCCAAATTAACAAAAACAGAAAAGGTAGACATAACAACCAAAACTGAGGAAATTTTAAAAATTATCAGATCTTACTTCAAAAGCTTATACTCAACAAAACTGAAAAATCTGAATGAAATGAACAATTTTTCTAGACAGATACCTGGTATCAAAGTTAAATCATGATTAGATATACCATCTAAACAATTCCATAACCCCTAAAAAATAGAAGTTATTAAAAGCCTCCCAACTCAAAAGAGTCCAAGACCAGATGGGTTTAGTGCAGAATTCCATCAGACCTTCATAGAATACCTAATACCAATACTCTTCAAACTATCCCATAAAATAGAAACAGAATAAACACTACCCTGCTTAAATTCTTACCTGATTTGCATCAATTACAGACTGTCACTTATAAGCTAAAATAAACCACTTTGTCTTTTAAGTTGCTTTTGTCCAGAGTACTTTATCAGAAGAATATAAGCAAAACTAGAAAAGTAATAAAATTGTTTCCCTGGTCTGCATGCTGCACACTACACTTATGGATGAAGTAGTAGAAGACCCAGGTCATGTGAAGTTGATCAGAAGTATAGATGGCAACTCTCAATGTACATGGTAGTCCATCATGAGGAGAGTTCTTGAGGAGTGAGCTAAAGATCTCCAAGCTGTAGATCTCACATTGACATTCCTAAATCATATCAGAATTGGGCTATAGTTTGGAGCCTTGAGCGGGATCCACTGTAAAAAATGTTTAATATGCTCAACATCTTGAGCCACTTGAGTGAGAAACTGAAAACTTTTTCTTGTACAGAGTGGATAGATAGTCAGTTGCTACCCCTAGATTTCCCATTTGTACAGTCTGCTTCTTCTTTAAGTTTAAATGCTGTTCCTAAGTCAATATTCACAGTACTTCCATGGTCATTGTGGTACAACCAAAGGGAAAAATTTGAGTTGCCTCATTCACAAATTGCTGTGAAGGCAGAGTTAGTAGCCCTCAGCTTTCCTGCTTATTAAGCCTTCACACCTTAACCAAGCATCCTGTCTGCAGTCCATTCACTAGTAAGTTTCCCATTTGGTGGCTCTCTTGTTTGTCTTTGCTAGTTAAGCAACCTTCCAGCCCCAGCTCAGTGCTGGATGTTCCAAGGCACATGGAGTCTGTGCTTTGCTTAGTCACGGTGAATTGGGTCACAAGTTCACAGATGCTTGCTCACAAATTGACAATGTTTGGAACCACACTAGAATAGGCCTGTACCTTTACTAAGGAAAATGTCCTGACCTAAAGGCTCGCGGGGTTCTAAACCCATTTCCCCTGGGAGCATTTGTTCAGAATTCACAAACTCACTGTATTAGGAGACTGTATAAAAGCAGAATTGTAGTGAATAATGAGATTAAACTGTATCCACTATTGCCTGGAGTATAGTTTTTAGTGTTTGGACTTTATTTTCCCTGTGAAGCAAGTATAGCGGGGAATGAGGATTTGTGCTACTAAAGATTTCCAGTAAAATGAGTATTTCTGTGGGTCCATTGAAGTTGTTAGTTCTCTTGACAATAACAATGTTCTTCTCCCTTTCCTTTCCGAGTGAAGGTAGGATTAGGTTGTAGTCTGGCACGTGGGACAGTTAGTTGGGATACAAGAAATGACTTCAAGAAAGACTCCAGACTGTTCCTAATACATTTCTTCACCCCATGAAGGAGACTTTAGAGGCAGGAGGGAAGCACTCTGGCAGCCTGTGTCCCAGAGAAGTCATGAGGTGGTGAGCAGATGCCAGACAGCCTGCACTGCACAGGAAATGTATCCCTAAAGAAGGTTTCGTTCCTCCAAGTCACTAATGTTTAAGGGCTGATTTGTTTATGGAAATCCACCTCTTCTAGTTGGTAGAGTACACTATTTCAGGACTTTAGTGAAGATGACCATGCAAAAGGGAAAGGTATAAGGGACGCTTGTGTTATATTAGAATTGTTACTTTTTACCAATTTCCCTAGAGCCCTTTCCACATCTTTTCCTGCATCAGGACCACATAGGAATCCTGGGCTGATGGTTCAGATTCCACATTCCATATAGATATCTCAGTTACTATGAATGGACAGGTCTGAAATGGACCACAAACTGTTGCACTTGGCAGGTCTCCATCCCCAGATCTTAAAGTTAGTGAGTGACCTAGGGCCCAAACTTAAAATGCACAGGTTTGTTTCTTTTTGGTCATTATAAATTAGTTATAGTTTGTATACTGTATAAAAGATTACCCACCCTGGTACAAATCGGTAGCTGGTAGGACACACCTCGTATTCTTATGATATGTTTTCCATTTTCACTATAGAGAAGAGATGCATTTATGAAATTTCTGCTGTTCTATATTGGAAGTCTCTATCATTTGTAAGTAGAGTAGAGGTAGTGTCACTGCGCAGAGAAGTAAGAGGTAGCACATGCTGCTACAGGACCTGTAGCAGTCAACAGGACCACTAAAGCAGAGGTAAAGAATCCCCTTAACCAACTGAACTGACAGTGGTTGAGCTGGAGATAATCAGATAGAATTGTATAATCTGGAATCAATTCAGGAAGTGAAAGGCAATGATGAAGGGGGAGGCAGAACATAGGCTGCACGAAATACAAGACCGATTCTTCTTGTATTTTACTTTAAAAATATCTCTTTATCTCCAAAATATAGCATCTATAACTCACACTCCCTGAAAAAAGGTAACCAGGTGCACAAAGCCAGAGCACTGTGCTTATGGAAACTCACATGCACTCTCATGTTGTTGTAAAAATATAAAAATAAAAAAGTAATGGTGTCTTTTACCCCACTGGGTCTACACCTTGGTGGCCCAAGATATCTGCTAGGAGAAACACAGCCTAGCGGCACACTTTCCTACACTCAAACCCTCACATAAAAGAACACACAACACAATAATCTTAGATCCAATTGGTAAGATATAATTGCCCACTTAAACATACAAAGCCCCGTACTATCCATCCCTTGAGAACATTAATAACAACCTGTAAATACACAAAGCAGAATCTTAACATCACCTGCCATCTTGTCCTGACACGACTTCTCCCCTTTCTCCCTCTTCTTCCTTTCTCCTCGTCTCCTTCTCTTCCTTCAAACTTCTCTCCTGCCCATCCTTCCTTCTCCAATGACAGGCCTCCTTCTATCTTGTACCTGCCCCTCACCAGTACTTTACAAATTCAAATTCAATGGTGAGGTTCTGGTGAAGTCACCTGATTCCTGAGTAGTGACTAGGCAGCTGTCCTTGGGGCAGTAGAATTAACATCAAAATATAGATAACTCCCAGGCAAACCACAACACTCTCATTAACCAAACCCCAAAGCACACTGCCAAAGAAAGCCATTTAGATGGTTTTAGTCCTGATTTTATTTTCTTGTTCCATTTGTTTTGTTGTATCTGCAAGTTTAATTCTTCAGGTTAGGGTTAGAGAAAATTAAAAGGCATCTGTTACATTCCTCAGAGGTCCTTGCATAAATGTGTTCTACATTCAGGACCTTCCTTTACTATTGAGAACTTCTGCCAAGACTTCCACATTCTGGTAACACAGTGGTCCAACGGGTGAGAACCTAGACTATGAAGCAAATAAAGGTTGAGCTGATTGAAAGACTTAACTCATGGAAACATTGTTTTACCCATGAGAGTGGGTGTCTTGCAATCATATGCCAAGTTAAGATGAGCCTACGAGTCTTTAAATTTGACTAGCCACTGGTGATTGGCCAAAGGCGTGTTCCCAATGTCTGTACTTCTTGTTACATAAATTGCCTTTGCTATGGAAAGCAGGTGCATTGGGGTTGATACGTGTAGCCCCACAGTTAGGTCATGAACTCACTGGGGACAGGGGAGATGCATGTTCACTGCCATAGTCTATTCTGGTTAGGGTAACAACTGTTTTTCATGGGAGAAACTGGAACACACTGAAGTTCAAAGAATTATTTAAAAATCGTAACTAATGGAGACAATAAAAATGTGCCTTTCATAAGAATGAATGAAACAAAGGGCAGCAAATAAGAAACAGTTGGACCTCAAGAAGGCATGGTTTGAAAGTCACAAATTCATGTCAGAGCTAGAGTAGACCTCAGTGGTAGAACATCTGTCTAAATGAAAGGTCATGATAATAAAAAAAAAAAGAAACAACTAGAAATAGTCTTTCTATACTTCTGTGACCTAATGGACTCTCCTATTTTTCTACTCTTTAGCTATCAGCTTTATTTTTCTGTTCTTGACTACATCCCATTGATTATTAATATCATATGCATCCTGTTTGCTTTAATTTAACAGAACTTAGATGCTGACCAGTAACGTCAGCTGGATACTAGAGCAATCTGACCTCTACAGCTCCTCTCACTGCAACATCCCGTGATGAGTTTGTGTATAGCTACCCTATTTAGGCCAATCATAAGAGAACGATACATGCTCACTGCTAGATTAGCAGTGATTGCAGAAACAATCAGATTGTCTCCAAAAAGATTAGCAAATTTCTTAGTAACTGGGACCTAGAGAGCACTGAATTTGCATGTTGAGTACATAGACACAGCATAGTGGCCAATGTTATAATTATCATCCCCAGCAACAACTGTTTCCTCTGTCTCTCTAATATAATCCTATATTAGTCTGAATACTGAATGGTGGTAGGATTAGGAAAATTGATTTCAAGTTGGAGGTGTGCTAAAGATAGTTCTTTCTGGCAAGTAGTAACCAACTGTCCCTGGGTTGTTTAACACTGCTTTGGTGAAGTCATGTTGGTAGTTTCAAATCAGCAATGATAAGAATAATTTATTTTTGCTGCAGAAAGAATTAAGCTTAACAGATCAAAGGCAATAGATGGAAAGAAACGAAATTAAAAAATATCTTAATATTTTGATTTCTTGGGATAGGAGTTGTAGCCCAGTAGCAAAATTCTTTGCCTAACATGCTCAAGGTTCTAAATTCAATCCTAGTAACTTGTTGTACTAAATGCAGAACGCCCCTGATTCAAAGTATCCTGTTAATGAGTTAAAAGATAATTTGTATATTTAAGACATTATTAATTGAATAGTCTATAACTCGTAGTCAAAGTATTTTGATAAGGATAATGAATCTCATTTGTGTATTAAATCATTTATTTAGTGCCAGACAAAATATGTTGGACAATCCCAAAATACACAAGTATATTCCAAATGTCCTTTGGATTACTATGTCATCTTTTAACATTATACTATGTGCAGAGTTCTCTTTTCTAAACCATGGAGGAGTGGAAACCTTTGCACTGCAGAAAAGGATATGCATTATTGTTTTAAATATGAAAAATATAAATATTGAAATAGATTTCAAAAAATTTTGTATATGCCTATACGAGCTATATACATTGTGTATATATATATTGTGCATATGTATATATACATACACACACACATATATATACACACATATATATATATATATATATGCAATCTTCTTGATGAAGGACATATTATTCTTTTTCAATCAATGACCATTGAAATACTTTAACTTTTAAACAAAAGATGTAGCATTTATTAGATATTTAACTTTCTTTATTAGAAGTTTATACTCTAAAGGGTAATTTGTACATGTGTGCACATGCATATACCTCGAACACGATAATCTTCATTTCATGTTTATTATTCATTTTAATTTTATTTTGAAGACTAAAATGCAACAAACATCAAAGGCATTGAATGCACTGAGGATCACTAAGTAGACATTTTGTTTGGCTTTTTAATACTCTGAGTTTACGAAAGGGGTTCAGGCAAAAACTGCTCTGATTCATTCTTACCAAGTTAGGGGCAATGAATCATGTCAATAAACTCAAACTCTCTAGAAACTCCATTAGCTTCTATCCCAGAGAAAAAAGAGATTTCACTTGTGCTTGACCACAAATGCTCTCTTAGTCTATTTTCTGTTTTGTAACAGAATGCCTAAAACTTAGTAACTTATAAGGAAAAGTGATTGATTTGGAATAATGACTGTGTAAATCTAGCTTCTGGAAGAACTTCATAAAAGCAGAAGGAAAGTGGGTGAATGTGGGCTAGAGACACATGATGCGCCAGATAAAGACCCACTCTCAGGAGAGACAACCTGCCTAGTCCCATGGCAGCCAGAAAAAAATGCTAATCCATTTAAAAATTGCAATCACCCCCTAAATCGCCAATATATCTTAGCACTACTATCCTGAGGACCAAGCCTCACCACATGGTTTGGTGGGAATGAGCCATATTTATACAATAGCAGATGTCACCTCAGGGACATCTAATGAGAGAAAGTGCATCACAGACTGGGCACATTATTCATCTATGAAAAAATTAAAAGTTCAGTAGCTAAGGCAAAATGTTCTTTACTGCATTCTTCTTTTTTTTCAGTCCCTCATCTAAGGACCTCCTCTTTGTATAACAATAGCTGAAATGTTCTTCTGGATATCCCCTCTTTCCGTTTCGATTAGCGTTGTAACCGTGCCTGCTTCTGTTCTACATTTTTTTCCCTTGTGTGTTTCAATCAAAATGTCACTTTGCCGCTGTTCCTAGAGTGCACTTAATATTTTCATTAAAACCAATAAAACCAAGAAATGACAAGGGTGCAGGTGGGAGCAGGCAATTAAACTCCTCCTCTACGTATTGTTAAATAGCAGTTGAGGAAAGAAAGAAGCCCCCATTGAACACCTGTCCCTTCTTCTTTGAATGGCAGCTAGCAGAAATCCACTTAGCTGGCTATTGTCTGCTTATTTTCCTGACAGATAATGTGAAAAAGCAGGCAGTTATGGGGCCAGTAATTCAGAATTAATTTTCCCTTCACAAGAGTGCTGTGGACACTGAGTGCAGTAATGGTGCCTGATCGGGCTTCAGAGGGGTAAACAAGACAATTTGAGATGATGGGCAGGAGATAAAAGCCCTTTAAAGGGCCATTCCTTTTGCAAGTTTGACCTGTGGAGGGTTTTTTTTTTTTTTGTGGGGAAGGGGTGGTTTTTTTTTTTTGTACATTTAATATTTTTAAATGTGTCCCCGTGAAACTAAATCTGAAAGCTTAATCACTAAAACTCTGCCTGGTGTGTTTATGTACCTGCATGTTTACAGACATTGACATAGAAGACAAAAGGAAGAGGACTGCTATGTTACCCTGCATCTCCCCACCATATTAAAAATGTTAGTGGCTGCAGAAGACAGCTGTGAAGCCACCCATTATGACTGTTTATGGAGCTTCCTCCTGTGAGCTTCTACCTCAGTTGAGAAAATTACCACATTTCCTGTAATGAACCAAGACCTTTTGCTAACCTGCCATTAGTGCTCCTTTCATTCTGATTGGAAACATCCACCCCTAACATGCACAGCAAACATTGGTTCTCATCAAACTAAATCAAGATTTTTCTCATGCTCGCATTTCTTCTGTCTCCCTCTCTTTCTTGGCCCCCCTCCCTTCCTCCCTCTCTCTTTCCCACTACCCCCTTCTTCCTTCCTTCCCTAACTTCCTGTTCCCAAATGCTAACTGCCCAAATCTTCTCCACAGACCAACTGAATAGACTCCCTGGGGACGAGGCAAAGAAGAGGATTAGAAACAACTGTTGTCTGGCCAGGCTTCAAGACCCCATTGGCAGACAAATTGCAGACAGAGCTTGTGAATTATCTATCTCCCACACGCTGACGCAAACCACTCAGAATAAATCAGCATCGGAGATTGATTTCCACAGAATTGCTTTATTTCTCAGGTAAAATTTATTGATCTGTTATAGAAAAATAAAATCAAAAGAAGACAAGCTATGCTAAAATAGCAAACATAAATCCTCCAGCAAACCCTGGCATCTGTGACACTCGGTGTTCAGTGTAGAGTATATCCCTGGGGAAGTCCGTCTTTGTGATGTTTCATTACTGGAGATAAAACGTAGAAAATCCAAACAGTTTGAGGCCCATTCATTAGCTTATAAAAAGTACCACATAAAGGTGATGTTCCTAATTCACATACCCTAATTAAGGATATTTTTACCTTTTTTCTCTCTCTCCTTAAAATATCAACATGGTAATATTCTATCCATGAAGACATTAAGTAAAAATAAAATCACTGTAGTTTTGTTACTGAGTTACAGACATTCTTTCCATGGGTTCCTCCCTTACCTTGCAAACTTCTCAATACTGAGAACACAAGTACATGTATTTGTTTCATATACTCATCACTGGCTACATAGGCAGCCTTTTCTAAATGCCCAGGACATGCCTACTTTGATGTTTTACAACTCCCAAGTTACTAGGTCCCAAAATAATGTTCAAGGAATCAAATTCTGCTTTCTGTACACAGCAGAAGAAAGCCAGTGCCATCTGCTCCTGTAAATGTCATCAATCCCTCTTCTTAGATGTGATCTTTCCAGAGCCACACTGAGACACACACACACACACACACACACACACACACACACACACAACAGGGCACATAAATCAGAAACATCCTCGACTGTTTAGACTTATATTAGAAACATACATAGTTGCCCAGTTATGCACCCATACCTGTAGTAGAGTAGATTTAGAGACCATGGTGTTTAACATATACGACCTGGAGCACATCAGAAGGTAAAGGTGGTTGCAGTCAAGCCTCATGGCTAGAGTTCAATATCCAGGGCCCACATGATGGTAGGAGAGAGCTGACTCTCCCAAATTGTTCCCTGACATCCATAGACATGCCATAGTATGTGTTGGTATTCTGTCTAAGCTCCACCCCCACAGTTACCTGGCAACAGCCAGCTGTGCCTGGCACTATAAAGGGGACTGTTTGTTCCCTTCTTGGTCCTTTTTGCTCTCTTTCTTCTCTTGCTCCCTGCTCTTCCTCTCTTCCTGTTTGTCCCTTCCCTCCCCTTTCCCCTCCCCTCTTCCCTCCAAGTGCTCTTGGCAAGCCTCTATTCCTCCCCTCTTCTCTTCTTCTTTCATTAAACCTTTCCATGTGGAACCATGCTGGCTTGGTGTGGTCTATCTGGACTCGAGCCAAGGTTTCTACCCCAACAGTATGCATATACATAGCCATAATATAGACAGACATACATACTCCCTATGCATACACCAATACACATACTAAATGCATAACATATAAAGTTATACAAGTGTTTAGGTTTCTTTTTTACTTGCCTGTTATAACTGTATTATAAACAGGTTTCAACCATTTAGATTTTTCTCCATTAACTAACTTAGTAATATAAACAATATGTACCTATTAATGGATTTCATAGTTATTTCAATGACAACAAATTGATAACCAAACAGCAGATATATGGTGTAAGTTGATGGACATTAGAAGAATATTCAGGTACTGTTTGCAGCTAGAAGTGAGAAGCATTAGCATTAGAAAGAATGACGTCTACATTCATGAAACAGTTACCCTCAAGCGTCAGAGAATTATTACTAAAAATAAAATAATACCAGTTGCAGAATGGCTACTTGTTTGTATGTGTGTCATCACACTCTGAGGATATACATGTGTAATGGCAAATCTCCAGCCACTGGAGCATAGCATATAACAGTTATGACCAAGAAAGATATTATATAATTTTACTCAGTAGACACACGCCATCCATCACCTCTTTATGGATAAAACATTCTCACCCAAATCTCAAGCTTCTTTACTTATGGAAGTTATGATAAGAACCAGGATGAGTCAAAATGTCTCTGAATAATTACGTTTGCTTGCAGTGTTACTTTCATAATCATTCCAAAGAAATCTTAAAATGATGCAAATGAATGCGCAATACCCAAATTAGAAGAAAACGCATTCTATCCCATATATTAAAAGACAGTTTCTCTTTCTCTTTCTAAGTGAGTTAAAAAATAAAGGTAGAAGAAAATTTCCAAGGCATCCCAAGAAAGAAATTTGAGACTTAGAAAAATTTATAGCAGCATTTGTTTGATTTAATGGAGCATTGCCTGCTCTTGGTTATGTTTATCAAGGTGCTTTTGCTTGTGGAGCTTCAAAGTGTTAATTATTATACATCTTGGAAACATTTTACTGCCCATGGTTCTATTTAAAACTGTGCATTATGAGACAGTGAGGCATTGAATGATTAAACATGGTCTGATGTAAGCTGTTACAATAAAAGTGATGTATTTTATTTTATGTCCTTTCTTATTAAAACTTGCAAAGCTCACTCCATAAAGGTAATGATGAAACACTCTCACCCTATTTAATATAACCACATATAGCCTAACACACATTTTGCTAGAAAAGACACAATAGGTTCCGTACCAATACAACCAGTTTGAGTGTGGGGACTGATCTCACTCTTAATTTTACCTTTACCTGCTCAGGGCACTTATAGTCATAAGTGTTGAGTTTTTGTGCATAAGATAAAAATATTATTCTATGTTTTTTTTTCTGGAGCTGGGGACCGAACCCAGGGCCTTGTGCTTGCTAGGCAAGCACTCTACCACTGAGCTAAATCCCCAACCCCTTATTCTATGTTAAAATATTTATGTCTAAATGTCTAATTTTACGTTGATAAAACATTTGCTTCCAATTTTGAGGTCATACACTTTTTTCCAAATGGAGGATCCCCACTATCACCACCAAGAAAAGATCTCATGTGACCATTCTACTCAGTAAAAGTAGGAAACAAAGAAAAAAGAAAAATCTTGGCTACCACTCATTTCTTTAAAAGCAATTATAGAGAAGATCTGTTTGTTTGTGAGTGTACTAACTTTTTCTGAAACTTTCTGCCTTGGCGGATTTGAGCTATTGTATCAAAATATCATTGACTTGTTAACTTGTAAAGAACAAATTTATTTTTCCTGTCTCTGGAGGAAGCAAAGTTGAGGATCAAAGGAGATTTGTTATCTAGGAAGAGCCCACTTCCTCACATATTCTAACGTTTTTCTGTCTTCAGATGGCAAACAGGATGCACCTTCTCTGGAGGCTTTTACACAGGAGGATGGTTCCCATGTCTGTTCTACATCCATCATGCTCTTCGTCTCCCATCATCAAGCACACCGCATTAAGATCTGAGAGGATGGCCTTATCGGGCATCATTGGGAGGAGCCCCTTGGTCCTGTGGAGGATCAATAACCCAGGGTCGGGGAATGCTAGGGTGCTGAGACAGGAGTGGGTAGGTGGGTGTGGGAGCATCCTTATAGAGGCAGGGGGAGGAGATGGGGGGGGGTTGCGGAGGGGAAACTGGGAAGAGGGATAACATTTGAAATAAATAAAATAATCAATAAAAAACAAAACAAAAACAAACGACAAAAAAAGGACTGAGAGGTCACAGATATCCATACCATAGGACTTCATAACTGCTATACCCTCTCAGTAATTCATATTTTTATCATAGACAAAATTCATCCATTCCACCCTAAGAGCCCCTACCCTTTTGAATCATTACAACATAAACTCAAAAGTCTAAAGTCACGTAAAAATATTATCTAAATCCACGGTAGTGAGACTCAAAGGTGAGTAATTCTGAGACGGGCTATACTCCAGTATGATCTCTGAAACATGACAGGAAGCTAGTCAGTTTCTAGTATCCTGGTCTAGTTCATAGAAACCTGCAGGAGAACAGGCTCTTTAATTTCTCATGCCCATGTTTCTTTCAGAGTGTTAGCAAGTTGAATAGGCAAATCAAAGCTTGTCCAACAACATTTGGTTTATGTGTGCTGTTCATGAACATGCCAATGGGAGGAGAGCAGAAGACACCGAAAAGATGGATGAGAACTTGCAGACACGGTACTTTCCTCAGTGTGAGTTACCAGTCACGGTCATGGCCGTCTGGTTATTTCTGTTAATTCCAACACTCTGAACACCTGCTCAGGCCCTTGTCTTATGACCAAGAATTCTTCTCCCTCTTTTATCAGTTCTGGATCAAGTCTTATTGGCCAATAATTGTTGTTCTTGTTGAATGTGGCGTGTTTGCTTAAATCTTCTCATAAGGTAGACCTATCTACTTTATTGTTGGGATAAAGAAAATAAATCTAAAATTTTAGCAATCAATCATGGAAGTTTCTTAGTATAAAAGATATTTCCTAATATATCCAGGTTAATAATTTTAGCATATTTTAATATACTAAGTAGGAGCTAGCTATGTGGTATGACCTCTCATCAAAATCTTATAAACTCTCCTTTACCCTGGGATGAAGACTTCAGTTTGTTTCCGTGTCACATGATTGTTTAAGCAGGCATATTATTCTTATATATAATGTATCGAAAGAGAATTAGAATCAAATAATATGAATCTATATTCTATGTAGTAGTTATACTGTAGAGGTAGGAAAATTGGTAAAAGTGATATATATATATATATATGTATCTTTTTTTTAAGTTAAGGTTTTCACATTTGCCCCTCCAATAAAAACCTCCTCTCTCAGCCTCTGAGTGCCAGGATTACAGCAGTGTACTACAAGCTGGTAGTTGTTAATCTTCTACAGTACAGTTTAATCATAATTCTTAAATTTATATAGCAATGAGGCTAAATGTAAACATGATTTGAACAGCATGGTAACAATGATAAGGACCAGTTAAGTAGGATCAGACATAATTAGCATGATTATAATTTAAGAATAAGAGTGGGGGAGTAGAATGGGGATAGTTAGTTCATATTTCAAACACACATGCACTAGTTTATTGTTTTGTTTCTTTAAACAAAATCTCAATTGTTTGATTAATGAAAACTCGGGAGCCAGTTGGGGGGAAAGCTGCTAGTTCAGAGTGGCAGGGAAAGCACTCAGCATCCATCTTCCTCCCACCAGCTCTTACTCTATGCTGTTTCAAACAACTTCCTTCAAACTCAATGTCCCTCCCTTCTACTTCCTGTGCATCTCTCTATCCATCCCCCAACTTCCTCTTACCCTCTATGTTGTTGTTAATAAGCCTATGTTTGCTCCCTGTCAATTGGTTACTTGCTCTGCCTCTTGACTTGTGGTTGATTTTATTTAATCATGTTTACAATATTCAAGCAGAAAGCTCTTGGATTAAAGATGTGCACTAAGTCTGAGCCACACCACTAGTACAAACAGGTTTTTCCAGTAAATAACACAATTCTCAGTGTATGATTAAATATCCTGCCACATAGTTACGTTGTATTTAAAAGAAACAAATGCATACATGGTTATGTTATAATTTTTAGAAAATTAAACAGGAAACACATTTCACCATAACTGATATTACAGATGTTAAGTTGGAACTTGTCAAAGTTCGTTCTAGCTTCATTACTGACCTGAAATTATATACTTGATTTGCTTCTACTGTTATATATGAAAGGTCACCAGCTCTGCATTTCCTGTTTCTCTAAGAAAGATGAGTGCTTCTACCGCTTGAGTTTTGTTTTGTTGTGTTGTGTGGTGTTGTACTGTGACAGTGTCTTGCCATGTAGCCCAAGTTGGGCTTGCATTTGTGCTCACCCAGCCTTCCTCTCTCACCTAGAGTGTCTGGGATTGATTACAAGCAGGCAGCATCTCTCCAAGTTTAATTTCTCCTGGCTTCAGGTCTTTTGTTGGTTTGTTTTTCTGAGACAAGCAGAAATGATAGCACTCAAAGTCACTGAGACGATCAATAAAAGCAGTAAGTAGGGGACTGTTTTGCATTGTCTGTAATGAAGCAACATTGACAGTAATAGCTTGTGTGGCATGTGTTTAATGCCATCTACAATCTGCCAGTCACTGCAGCTCTCTGAGGTACCTGTAGGCATTCCCCTTTTCAGTGTCCTGTGCCAGGAAGCTTTCTCAGTGGAAGTGCTGCTATGCTTCTGTTTCTAGCATAGTGCGAGAGACTAGTTGGTTTCTTAGACAGCCAACATCACCAATACATGAAGAAAAATCTTGATCTTGTTATATTTTCAATCTCACTTATTTATATTTACTTGGATAAAGCAATGCTGGAATCCTGAGAATCCTGGAGGCTAGTGACTCTCCAATCCCTCCCACCCATCCTCCACATACCCTGACACACATACTGGGAAGAGTATTGAGTCTTTGTTGACCAGGGGCTGCTTTTACAGGTCATTTGTATGGCAAAGTTGTGACTCATTACCTCCCTATTGTAACCTTCCTATCCAAGCCCAAAAGCCTGTAGTCTTCCTGCCTGAGCCCAAAGCCTAGCTTCCTTATGTAAAGTGATTAAGTTGACATTATTAATGAAAACTCAAGTGATATTTGGCATCAAGCTTTAATTATACCTTAAAAGGCAAGAAAAATAGAAAATAAAGCTTAATTCAATTGGCAAGTCAATGATTAAGCAGCCTAATCTGTCCCCAAATGTATTTTGCTCAAGTGCTACCCACATGGGAGATTGCTATCAGTAATTAGATCCCTGTTGCTCGTCTTAAGATATGTTATTCAGATCAAGAAAGAGATGTATATTCAGTAGTTTGAAACCATATTTGTGTTTATATGGGCACATAGGCCTGAACTATCCTCCAACAAGTGAGAATAAGATACCCTTTTATTGTCCCAGCAGGGCTGAGAACATTGGTGAAGTCATAGCCTCATACTCTAGAAATGTACCCTCCCCCCAATAATAATCACTACAGATTAAGACTATGGTGAAATATACTCAATACATCAATGTTTACATCTCCAATTTTTGACAGTTCTAGCTGTACAGTACATATTTTGAAAAATGACAGCTCCTGTGTTTCCAGTCTCTGTCATTATTCAGACAAATGGATCTATGTCCACCAAATTTACAAGAATTGTCTTAAAACACCCAAGGAATTCAAAAAACCCTGTTCAAAATTGTACCAAAGTCTGAAATTTGAACCTTGTGCTATAACTGATATTCACATATACGTATATGTGAATATAAGGCATAATTAAATCTTGATGTCAAATCTCACTTGAGATTTCATTAATAAAGTCCACTTAATCACTTTAAGGAAGGAAGCTAGCCTTTGAGTTCAGGCAGGAAGATTACACATGGTCTTTGGGCTTAGATAAGGATGCTATGATAGGGAGGTTACAGGTGTGTGTGTGTGTGTGTGTGTGTGTGTGTGTGTGTGTGTGTGTGTGCGCGCGCGTGCGCGCGTGGGTGAGTGTGTGTGTATATGTAAATGCATATATATATATATATATATATAATTGTGGTACTGTTAAGACTCTGAAAACAGACAAATTACAGTTGAAATTCTCCCATTTTTAAAACAAATCATTATTCATGATTTCCATGGCATTATTCTGGACAGTTTTCTGGCTGAGGAAACTAGGATCACTGAGATTTATCTGTGGCTACTGAAAATGATGATCTCAAAGCTTCTGTTCATCTCAGTGACTATCTCCTTTCAGCCAAAGAGATTTCAATATCTCAAAAGCCAACATGGAAACCCATGTTAACTTTCATTTTTACATTTTACAATGTGTCCTCAAATTTCTGCAGTGTCAAGTATTTTAAAATAGAAACATGCTTGTAAATAACAAAGGAGACGTGATTTTAAATATCGGACTATGATCTAAGCAGAGAAAATTTTGTAATAAATTGCTAAGATTTTTGCAAACAAAATACCTTTGACTAATTCTGAAAAATAGCTTGTTTATTGGTAGCACCAACCCCCATTTCTCCTTCTGTTGACAAAAAGTCAGGGCAGTTGACAGGTCCAGTTTTACTTAGGCTGATTTGAGACACTTATTAGTCAACCAATTTGGAGCACAATGTGCTTTGGTGGTCTAATGCCACCTCCGGTCACATATTAACCTCGTTTTGGCTTAAATGCTCCATTTAAATGGGAAACCTTATCCAGCTGGCAGGGGAATAGCACTCACTTTAAATTGGATATTATTTTGAATTACAGTCAACTCTGTAATTCAATTCAGTGTGATGTGGCTGCTAAAAAGCCAAGGATCTTAGACTGCATTAATAAAAGTGTAATTTCTGGTTTATGGGAAGTAATCGTCTTTCTATATTCTGATCAAACCACATCTGGAGTATTATGTTGAATTACAGGTCAACATTTTAAGGACTGAAACAAATTAGCATATGACCTGACAAGGAAAGTCAGGATGGGGAAGGGTCTGAAAGCTATTGCCATTTTTTGAAGATTGGATGACAGAAAGAGAACTAAATGATATAGGAAATATAATACCTGTTCTCAAATATTTGAGCTGTTGACTGTAAATGAGAGAGAATGTTGTATTGTTCAGAAGTACCATATAAATGATTTATATGAATGAGTGAAGACAGGGAAATCGAACTATTTTCTAGTCTCTTACTTTTAGCTAAGACACAAACAGCTAGGAACAAACCAGTAAGTGATAGATATGTCTACATCTCACATGAGATATCTGACAAGTCGATTTTCATTCAAAAAGTAGGTGTCCTAATATACACAATAGAGTTAATATTGTAGTGTCCAAGAATGAACATTTTGTAGCTGACAGCACTGACATTTTATATCACCAGAAGAAAAGGTGCTGCCCACCTCAGGAAACAGAGAGAGGCATGTGAAAATGAGAGAATGTGTCTTGATCTCTTGTGTGTGTATGCATGTGTTTGTGTGTGTGCATGTGGTTGGTTTATGACTATAGCAAGCTAGCCATTCTGATTTCAGACAATAGATCAAAGGAAGCTGCCCTGGGAAGGTCAGCCTTCACTGGATACTACATGGAGGTGCTTAGCTGCTGAGACAGTAAGTACAGCTGGACTGTGTACTCTCTCTGGCCCACAGGGAGGAAATGCTTCCTTCCATTGGAAGTATATATTCTGTGAGAGCCTGCATCCTTCCAGTGAGCCATAGCATTCAATTTTGTAATAAGGTTAGATAAAGGCCATGCTCACAAAAGGGTGTAAATACTCACCATGAACCAGATCTGAGGCTAACAGAAAAAAAAATGCCAGGTTGGAATTTTCCTAGAAGAAACTTTACAGAGGAGCCACTTAGAAAGTCACCTAGAGGGCTGGAAGAGAGGCTTGGAGTCTGAGCTGTCTGGGGTGTTGTAAATGACTAACATGAGAAAAGTATCAGCATGCTAAAGCAAGTTTATATAAAGGCACCCTTGGTGTCAGCACGGGCTCCTACTCTGAATAAACCAAGTATCAGAAATATCTTCCAAACCCAGAACCACTTACCCTAAACCATGACAGGTAAAAGTCTGCATCTTTATGGGCATTCAATTTGATCCTATTCTAAAGGTGTTACTGGGAGTCTGGAAAAAAAGCACAAGTGGGAGAAACATAGAGAAAAACAAACATTTATTCCATCTCAGGACTTCTAAGCCAGGGGCAGCTAAGGTGGCAGATGGGAACCACAGAATGCTAGACTCTTGACAGTCACCCACAAGTAGACCTTCAAGATGCTAGGCTAGTGTTAGAGCACTCACTAGCACATCCAAATCCCTGTGTTGCATACTCATCATTGGAAAGAAAGTAAATAATAAAAGTGAGGCTTTTATGACCAATAATAGCCAAAGATTGGGTTTTTAATTTCTGGGAGTTATGTAATCAAAACACAGAAGCTGAAATGTCACCAAAGGAGCATAGAAAGAAGGGGATATCTACTACAGCTTGGAAGGGACACTGAAAGAGGAAAGAATAGGATTATTTGCTTATTCCCATAGAATTTCACACATACACACACGCACACACATATGTAAAAGGCATACCTTTCACAACAAAAGAAGAAATTGTTGATATACAATTGTCTAAACATAAAATGGGAGACCCTTCTTATCTGTGCCTCCCGCAAGGTTAATGGCATGAGTAGCTATCATAGGGCACATTACTTGAAGCTCTGATCTAGCATGGTGGCCCTAATTGGAGAGACGAAGTAACCTAGAAAAACCACCAATCCCCAGACCAACTATAGTATGTTTTTAAAAAACTGACTTGGTTGTTATGATACGTCTGTGTGTCTATGTGACCCTGGACTCAGGTGCCCTCAGAGGCCAGAGGTGTTGAATGCCTTGGAGCGGAAGTTGCAGGCTGTGAGTCTTCTGACATGGGTGCTGAGAAATAAGTGTGGATTCTGTTAGAGCAGCACACATTCTTAACGACTGAACTCCACTCTGGCCTCTACTTTCTATTTTTGAAAGCAGAGGGGGCACCTAGGATACCAAGTTCTTCCCATGTCCTTGACGCATAGATTAGGACACTGTCACCTAATGAGGGTGACACCTAACACAGGATCAGAGCTAGAAGACAACTGAGGTGTGCCTGTCCCTTGTGCTGTGTTTGAAAATAGTGACATTTCTGATAGCCATTTCTGAAAAAGTAGTGTCTGAATGTGACTGAACTGAGGAGATATAGGACATAGACTATCACCGTCGCAGGGATTGGATCTTTATGCCGCTAGTCTCTCCATTTGAGCTTCGGGCTTGTTTGATTGGATTCAATTTTGAGGACTAAACGTTGAAAGATATTTAAAAGATATCAGCAGCTAACCCAGAATCTCAAAACAGAAGGACCAGAGAAAGGCTTTTACAGGTTTGTGTGGGAAATATAGAGAGGGGGCTTATAAAGCAATGAAATGGAGACAGACGTGGGTGATTTGATTCTGATAAATGGCATCCCATGCCCAAACTGAGAGCACATCCAGACATCTTTATGTCGGATCTCCAATAATCCTGCCAGGAGGTACAGAGCTGTCGATTTAATTAGGATGTCAAAGAGTTTGGCTGAACCCCCAAATAAATTAGACCATGACGGACTAGGAATTCATTTATTCAATCTTATTCACTCAATAAATATTCACAGGGCACTTATTCTTTGGCAGGTTCTGTGGTAGTTACTGCAGATAGATTCAGGAGCAAAGCAAATACAAACTTTCCTGCTGTAGAGTTTAAAGCGCAGCGGAGAACACAGATCCCAGACAGGGGATTGCAAGTGTCTTGAGGACGCAAGAGTGATTCAATCACATCAGCGAAATCTGGTGTGCAGTATAGCTTGTGAGGATACTGTTTACACAGGGCTGGGGGAGGGGAAGGGAGACAGACAGAGAGGGAGGAAACCATTTTTAAAAAGATACTGTTCTGTTAAAAAGCTGTTTGGCCAACCTATGAGAAAGCAGGGCAACACCAGTGCCCAAGTTTGCAGACCAAGGTACACTTCATTGCCATGCATGTGTTTAATTTTCAAGATCAGTTTAGGGAGGCATTGGAATGTGTAGTAAGGTATCCCAAGGATACTCTATTCTCCCGCTCAAAACCTTTACTTTTGCAACTTCTCGGAGAAATGAGTGATTGTGGAGCGAGAGAAGACCTTTGCTGTCCCTGTGTAGTGTTCTATTAGGCAACTCAGTCCGCTATCAAGAAATATCATCTGTTTTCTGCTTTGTTGTTGTTGTGATTGTTTTGTTTTGTTCTTTTATTGGATATTTTTATTTACATTTCAAATGCTAATCCCTTTCCCGGTTTCCTGTCCATAAGCCTCCTATCTCATCCCCCTTCCTTTCTTCTATGAGGGTATTCCCCCTCCCAACCACCCCCCTTCCTACCCCCTGACATTCCCCTGCACTGGGGGTCCACCCTTGACAGGACCAAGGGCCTCCCATTGGTGCCCAACAAGGATATCCTCTGCTACATATGCAGCTGGAGCCATGGGTCTGTCCATGTGTAGTCTTAGTAGTGGTTTAGTCCCTGGGAGCTCTGGCTGGTTGTTATTGTTGTTCTCATGGGGTTGCAAACTCCTCCAGCTCCTTCAGTCCTCTCTCTAATTCCCCCATTCTCAGTTCAACGGTCTTGCTTCTAGCATTCGCCTCTGTATTTGACAGGCTCTAGCTGAGCCTACCAGGAGACAGCTGTATCAGGCTCCTGTCAGCATGCATTTCTTGGCTTCATAGATATTATCTAGTTTTGGTGGCTGTATATAAATGGGCTATAAACCCAAGTGAGGCAGCTCTGAGTAACCATTCCTTCAGGCTCTGCTCCACGCACTGTCTCCATGTCCCTTCCTATGAATATTTTTGTCCCCTCTTTTAAGGACTGAAGCATCTACACTCTTGCCATCCTTCTTCTTGAGCTTTATGTGGTATGTGGATTTTATTTTGGGTAATTTGAGCTTTTGGGCTAATATCCACTTATCAGTGAGTACATACCATGTATATTTTTCATCTGTGAGGTGACTTAATCACAGGCAATCTGCTTTCTAACAGTCCTAGAGGCTAAAAGGATTGAGGTTCTAGTAGGATTATGAGTGGCTCCTTTTGATGACATTCATCCTGGATCAGATTGTACCTTGTACCTTCCTACCATATCTTTCCTACTGGCATAGTAGCATAGGGATTCTCTCTCTCTCTCTCTCTCTCTCTCTCTCTCTCTCTCTCTCTCTCTCTCTCTCTTTCTTCTCCCCCCATCATTCTCCCTATCTTCCCCTTTCTTCCCCTCTCTCTCCCTCCCCATTCCCCTCTTTTTCTTTATCTCTATTTTCTATTTTCTATTTTCTTGTTCTCTCCTTCTTTCTGTTTCCCGGAGTCTCTGCTATTTCTTCTAATGTACTAGCTCTGTGCGTTTAGACCCTACATTTACTAATGTTCATTATCTTTTTACAAGCCCTGTCTCCAAAGCCACTCTAGAGATCAGAAAATTTGATCAGCCTATTTCATGTATAATGATAAAGATAGTAAGCTTTCTAGTTCTAGAATTTTCTGAAAAGAAACCTGACTAAGCACAGATTAACCAAAATCAAAAGCAATGTTTTTGCACTGACCTAAAGTCCAACATGAGCTGGGGCTGCTCGAGTAATTTATTTGAGACAGCAAGACTAGACATTCCATAAATCAGTTTCTAAGCTTGTTTAAATACTCTTCACTTTTATTAAGGACATTGTTTTCCAAAACAAACAAACAAACAAAATAAATAAATGAACCACACCAAACAGGCAACAAACAACAACAAAAATTGGTAACAACAACAACAAAAAAAGAAATGAATGTTATTTTCAATCTTAAAATTTTACCAACTCTGCATCTCTTCTCTGCCCTTTTTAACTTGGAAAACAGTGTTATCCTGGAGCAGAAAAAGGGGAGGAAAGTCTGAGACTGGCAAAGAAAAGGATGTCAGTTACTATTGAACAATAAAATCAAGAGTCAAAGACATAGGAAACAAAGCTGAAAGGAGCAGGCAGATGCTGTAGCCTCACGCCACCCAGTGAAAGCTGGCTTCAACTTCCTTTAAACTTAAAAAATGACTGCCAGACAAGTAGTTCTGTCTTCCGTCTCTACTGCACTGTGACAGTGCATAAGTACCTAGTGGAGTGCCAGCTGTTTAGCCATCTGCCCCTTGGCCACCATCAAACTTTCTGGAATAGAAAAAGACCTCATCAGGCTTCAATTAACTGGTGCTCCACAGTGACACCAAACTGCAACAGTGAACAGCAGTGGCATCTACTGGGTTGTTCTCCCAGGGATTGAGTTTCTGGGTTTTTTTTCTTCCCTGACTTATTATCAATAAATATTATTTTCTGGACTGGGTAAACATATTTGAAGTTTTTTTAAAGGTACTTTATGCATTGATGCCCAAGAGAATTTCCTAGAAGTTATGGAAGAAGGGAAGAGGATAATAAAAATGCTAAGTTGATTTCTTTTTATAAATCCCAGGGGGAGTATGAAGAAGAAATATAAAATGCTCCCAAGATCTCTACCTACACACAGTTGCTGATGTTTTAACGATCAAGACTTTTACATGTATGTGGGAGCCAAAAAGAAGAGTCAAATGATACAGGAATATGGAAAATGAGAATTAAATATTCCCTTTGCCCATCTTCTGTGCAAATGTATTTAATCAAGAGAGATGGGAGAATGCTACTGGTCTGTATCCTCCAAGAGGCAGGCACCGAGATGGAATTAGATGTGAAAGAATAACGTTAGGGGATGTATATATGAAAGGGGGTGAGAGAAGCCAAGAGCTGCATTAAAACACAATACAGCTTGACTAAGGAGGGAGAATCATGGTGCTTTGGACTCCTTGCAGTTTTAGAAAATTATACCAAGACCATCCGGGAACCCTAAACCTACTCAGTTATCCAAGGCAGGCCCTGACTCTCAGGTGCAGCCTGTCTTAGTGCTGGGGCTGTGCTCAGTCCTTTGATGAAGCAGCAGAGGAAAGCATGGTGCATGCATCTCAACCCAGCAGTGCATTTAAGTCGTTCAGTTGCAAACCTTCAGTTGACAGCACTCTCTTCAGCCCAGAGCTTTTGACCATTCCATTAACTAATTTTTATAAATTCTCACACAAGATTTATAAATTTAACTTCAATCAACTTTTTATTTTATTTATTTATAAGAATAGTCTTCTTCTAAAAACAGTATCTACATCTTGCTAGTGTAACTTAAAATATCTTGGTCTTTCCCTCTACTTTATATGGAACTTGCTAGCTACCTAGTCTTAGCAATACTTCTCTAATAGACCTCGTAGTTATAATAAATTTCAACTAATCACTTATTATTAAAGCTTTTTTTAAACTTAGATTCGTTAGTTGTAATAATAATGTAAGGAGAAAAGTCTAATACCACAGCGATAATTTATAATGATTTGGTAGCAAAAATGATATTGCAGATTCCAGAGTTTGCAAACTAAGATAAAATTTAACATGAAGGATTGGTAATTTAATATCTAAGAATCTGTGATATGGAAGAATGGGAAGGAGGGTTAGGCAGAAGAAATGGGCTACAGTCTCTTTGACATTATGGAGAATTGTAAACCTATATTGTCTCTCATAATTGCCCCAAACTGAAGCAAGGAGATCTTGGTATGTCCCCAGTTGACAGCTAACTCTTTGGCCTAAGCCACCATCACCTTTCCCAAGCACATTTCAAAATCTTTCTGATTGGCCTTCCTAGGTTTTCTGTCTGTTAGTCATTTTCTACAATGTGTTGTGCTACTGTTTGAATATGTTCACATGGAGAAGTGGCTCACCAGGAAAGAGCTTGCGTTTCGTGGGCACTGAACATTCACAATAAAGCCAATTGTGTGAAAACATGCTTCTAAACCAGAACAGGAATGGCGGAGATGGGCGAATCTCTGGGACTCACTGGCTAGGCAGTGTAACTGCCACAAAAATAAGATGAAGGACGAGAGAAGATGATATCTAGCTTCTTTGACCTTGAAACGCACACATAAAAGTGACCCCAGGAGGAGAAGCCCTTGGTCCTGTCAAGGCTGGAATGTCAAGGGCAGGGAGGAGGGAAGGGGTGGTTAGTTGGGAGAGGGACCACCATCATAGAAGAAGGGGCTGGGGGTATGGGACAGGGGGTTATGGACTAGAAATCAGGAAAGGGAATAACATTTGAAATTTAAATAAAAAATTCAATAAAACATAAAATAATAAAAAGAATAGTTCAAAAATATTTATTTCATATAAAATCGCAAACAGTATAGTTATCCAAGAAATCAGGGACACGTGACAATTTGAATAATAAATCTATTTGCAAGGCCCCCCGAAAATGTGACCCCACCCTATGCAGAATATATGGAAGGGTCATTAGAATTAGATGATGTCATGAGCAAGGAGCTGTTCTGTTTTGTGGCATTAGTGTCTGTAGTGGCTATTCCTGGTTGTCAACTTGACTATCTCTGGAATGAACGACATCCAGAACTGGAAGGCTCACCTTTGACCCTGATCTTGAGGCTGGAAGATACAAATTTTTGACCTGGATCTTGGTATGGAGATCTTGAGGCAAAGTGGCTATGAATTCCAGGAGCTTAAGGCAAAGAGATCTCTGAGTTCAAGGTCACCTGAGACAAAGCAAGTCCCAGACCCAGGCAGGATAGTACACACCTTTAATCTGGGACACACTTTCTGCTGGAGATTTACATAAGGACATTGGAAGAAGGAAAAGTCTCTCTTTTTTGCCTGCCTGCCTGCCTCATGGGACTGAGTCACTGCTAGATCCTTGAACTTCCATTCACAGCTGCTGCTGATCATTGTTGGAGAGTTGGACAACAGACTGTAAGTCATCAACCAATTCCCTTACCCATAAGTTCTGTGACTCAAGAGAACCTTGCCTTAGACAGTGCCTTTATCCAGAGAGTACTGATATACTTGCTCTGTCTTGACATATTACAGTAGATGCCAAATGGAGTCCAGTGATGTTCTTCAGTTTCCCAACCTCTAGAGCTCAGAACCAAAACAAACTTATTTTCTTCATAAATTACTTGTCTCATGGGTTTTGTTATAATATCAGAAAATAGACCAGGACATGCTTGCTAGCACTCAAGTGGAGGAGAAAACAAGGTAACTGTGTTTTCAAGAGCTTGAAAACTTCCTGAAAATGTGACCATATATTCATACAGCTTGGGAGGCCAGCTTCAGCATGGTGCTGTACATCTCCATATCATATACAGAAGAGTCTCTATAACATGTCACCTGTCCCAAACTTCCTATGTCTTTCTTTCATATTTATGATAGAAATTTAGGACAAGAATTTACTGATCTTTATTTCTACCTACAAATATCCCATCTACTTCATCATCTATATTAAAGTAGATAAAAGCCAGAATAGAACCAAATTATGTATAACAAATAAGAAAGTAGTATTTCACGCACAGGCATGACCTATTCAAACTAATTATGAAATTTAAAGCACATTTATAAATGTTAGTGCTAATTCTATTTTAACAGATATTATTCTTTTGCAGACACAGTTTCTCGATTTCTTCACATTGATTTCTCTCACAATCAATTGCTTTCCACCTACAAAGTATTTCATCAATCACTCACAGGTGGCTTGTGCCATTTGTCCCACATGTCTGCCTCCAGCCATGGTTAAGAAAGTGTATAATTTACATACCAATAGCCATGATGACTGAGTACAAATCTAGTGTTGGTGCTAAGGAAAGTATTACTGTTGTTACAGAAAAAAGGAGTGCATGCGAGTGGACTTGTGGAACACACTTTCGTGCAGTAGGGAGATAGTCAACCACTTTCTAGATGGCGTAGATAGATTTCACCTTTTCAGTTCCAGGAAGAGTACATGATTGGTTACAGATCTTGGTTTTCCAGATGATAGCTGTGCAGCAGGAGCCACTGTCCTAGTTTCCCTTCCAACGGCTGGGATGAAGCACTGACTGATGGAAAACAACTTGGGGGAGGAAAGGATTTAATTGGCTCACAGGTCATAGTGCATCATTTAGGGAAGTAAAGGCAAGAACTTAAGGCAGGTTGAGTTCCTTTTGACAGGAACTGAAGCAGAGACCACAGAGGACAGTTGCTTATTGGCTTGCTTCTTTCTTACACGGCCCAGGGCCAGAGGACTAAGCTGTCATGCATCAATAAGACAGACAGGGAGGCAGGCAAACAGACGGACAGACAGGCATGCACAAACACACGCACACACTCACACACACACACCACACACACACACACACTCACACACACACACACCACACACACACATACACACACACACACACACACACACACACACGTGTCTACAGGCTACAGGGCAAACTGATGAAAGCCGTACCCCAATTGAGACTCAGTCTTCCTGGGTGTGACTATGTTTCTGTCAAGATGACAAAACAATAAAAGTTACCAATACTGTCAGTTTACATCCTTGTTCATAATTCGAGATGGGCGTCTCACAAACAAGTTTGTTTTGTGAATTGTTTCAAAAGTGTCTTGAGCACACTTCAAAATGTGATCAAAAGCTCAGAATCAGAGCTTTCTGGACACCACCACTCAGATTGTGGTTTATTTGGAAGTATGGAATTGGGCAGGAAGAAAATTGCTTTCTGATTGATAATTAAGTTGGCCATAAAATGATTGAGGGGGTGGAGTTGGTAGTTTTAACTATTTGTCCTGTGCTAGATTTCATTTCAAAAGAAACCCTTTGCACATGTTTATTTACTTTTAACCTGTGGTTTACATTTTTTAAAAAAATCATCATTGAATAAACAAAGGAGCCAAATCAAGACAAATAAATCATTCATTCAAGTGTACAACATACCTATAATTGACTCAAACTAGAGTATGGCAATACACTAATAGCCTTCTAACACCATGCAGAACATTACAGGCTAATTGCATTTGTGTTTTTGCCCTAGCGATATGAAATGAAAATGATTCGATATCTCCTTAAACTAATTGTACTCAAACTTCATAATGGAAAAGAGATAGGGAAATATATAGAAAGAAATTTATACATGAAGTAATTTTGGGATTATGATTGAACAGAAAGACTCCAGAGAAGAAAACAAATATCATTTAGAAAACATCATAGGGCCAGGGAAAGGCGTCCTATGAAAATGTAAATAAGCACCCAGCGTTTTTGAATGTCTGAAACATACAGTTTAATCATTGCTAATGAGGAGTTGGAATAAGAAATATAAGATCTAGGCTATTGTACTCCCTCTATGAATGAAAGGAAAATCAATAAGATCAGTTTCAGAGGAAATGAAAGCCCTTAACCTCTGTAATAGCCCAAGGGCAAGTATGTTTATGAACTAGAAGCATGATGAACTCAATGTCAGCCAATGGGACATCAAGCTCAAGATAATCTTGAAACTCTACACTGCTTATTACTTTTAATTAAGTATATTTTATCTAGGCCATAGAAATAACCTTACTAAAAATGGGGTACAGAGAATTTTGGAATACTAAAATTCATAGGCAAATGGAAATGGAATAAAATAGAAAATATCATCCTGAGTGAGGTAACTCAATCACAGAAAAACATACTTGGCATGCACTCATTGATAAGTGGATATTAGCCAAAAAGCTCGAATTACCCAAGATGAAATCCACAGACCACAGGAAGCTCAAGAAGAAGGATGACCAAAATGCAGATGCTCCCACTCTTTCTTAAAAGGGGAACAAAATAACCATAGGAGGGAATATGGAAGCAAAATTTAGAGCAGCTACTGAAGGAACAGCCATTCAGAGCCTGCCCCACATGTGGCCCATATATATACAGCCACAAAAACTAGATAAGATTGATGAAGCTAAAAATGCATGCTGAAAGGGACTGGATATAGATCTCTCCTGAGAGATAAATCCAGAGCATGTCCAATACAGAGGTCAATGCTAGCAGCAAACCACTGAACTAAGAACAGGACCCCCTTGGGGGGAATTAGAGGAAGGATTGAAAGAGTTGAAGGAGCTTGCAACCCCATAAGAACAACAATGCCAACCAACCAGAGCTTCCAGGAACTAAACCACTACTATATATGGTCTGACCCAGGGCTCCAACTGCATATGTAGCAAAGAATAGCCTTGTTGGGGCACCAGTGGAAGGGGAAGCCCTTAGTCCTGCCAAGATTGGACCCCCCAGTGCAGGGGAATATGGGGAGGGCAGTAAGGGGATGTATGGGGGAATACTCACTCATATGAGGGAGGGAGAGGGGATGGGATGAGGGCTTTTGAACTGGAAACCGGGAAGGGGAATAACATTTGAAATGTATGTAAAGAAATATATCTAACAAAAAATTTTAAAAAAGGACAAAAACATAAAATATGTAGCAATTTTTAACAAAAAAAAGAACTGATACTAGTAACTAACAATTTAACAACACTGAAAAGGAATAAGTCAGAATCATGTGCACCTCCAATTTAGATGCTTTGCTTTAGGGTTTCCCTCAGACATATTGAAGTGTATCAATTATTTTGGGGCACCTAATACATGAAGAGTTCAGTACTAAGTAACATTACCTCAGAAACACCATGACATATTCCTAACTCAGTGCAAATACCAATGATACTAGTACTTGCCAAGACAGGCCCAATTTCTAGTAATTCTCCTGTATTGTTGAAAAATGTGTTTACCCATCTTCCACTCTCACTCTCTTTGCTCTTTTTTTCTTCCCCTTCTCTCCTTGTTCTGAATAGGTACTTAACATAAAATTCATATAGATGTTAGAAAGACTGATAGATGGTGGATAGATAATAGACAGATAGATAGATAGATAGATAGATAGATAGATAGATAGATAGATAGATAGATAGATGGATGGATGGATGGATAGACTTTTCAGCTTTCTATGCTACATTTAGGAATCAATCTCTCTTATTAAACTTACTAAAACCTTATAGTGCATGGATCATTTTAAGATTTAATTCATTAAAAATGTTACAAGAGAGGAGGATCTCTTAAACTCTTGATGACAGGCAAGGTGAAGGTCTTGCCTCTCTGATGTTTGAATGATCCATCACAAGTGAAGAACATGTATTAATGCATTCCACAGAGGCACATATTTTGGTTGACTGAGCAAGATTGTTTGCATAAAAACATCTACTATCAGAAAGTTGAAGTGAACATTAAAAAATGTGCTGTTGTGGTTTGGAAGAGCGTAAGGAAGCATATGGGGAAGGGTTCACATAAAGGAAAGGGAAGGAGAAAATGATGTAATGACACTATAATCTCAAATATAAAAGAAGTTAAAACAAAAAGAAAATATAGACCCTTATTCCAAACCATTGATGATATGTATAAATGAGTAATGAGTATGTCCATGGGCACTACTGGTAGAGGTGTCATTGGAGGATGACAAGGAATTCATGGTGAGGTATTTTCTCTATATCTTTTACTTCAATATCGTACCAGCAGGCACACACCACCATTGTCTCAACAATAAGCACAGAATATCTAGCCCCTGGTTATTACAGCTCAAGAATTTCAAAATGGATAAGTTCCCAATTGGGTCTGGGATGAAAGCACCTGGGACATTTTTGTGGAGAGGTATGTAAAAACTTTTTAAAATTTTCTTTAGCAGTCATATAGACCGAACTGGCTGTGAAATCAGCATTGCTGGACTAGAAAAAGAAATGGGTCAGAAACACAGATACCAGGATTATACCAACTGCATCACTCATATTAACAATTTCGTTGTAAATACTTATCTCTTGATGGGGAGAATGTCTGTGAATTTGTTGTTTAAATGAGAGACAGAAATTGACTCAAGGTATGGACTGTTTTAAGGGTTAACAGACTGATTGTTGAATTATAAAGCTTAGTTGATTATAAAAATATATACAACTTTAGTCGTTTAGATGCAAGGATAGCAAACATGGCTGCCCCCTTAGCATTCATACAGTGTGTATATTTGCAGGTACTAAAATGAATTTGACATCACAGGAAGCAGTTCAAACAATCTATATGGCTGGAAGCTTTTTCTCACTAGACATTGATCAACAAGCTCAGAAACACCCTCCCCCTCCCACTTGCTTACTATCCTACAAGACTGAGATGCTGTGTTTATATACACTATCTGAGAATATAAAGCGAACGTTAAGCATTGAACTGGAAACAGTAATGCATTATTTGACTATTCATCTTGCAGTGACTTGAAATTCATCCTGCTAAATGATTACTTATTAAGGAAAGTTGGGTGTGAGTACTCAGGAGAAGGTGGATTATGGTAATTACTGAATTATGTTAACTGTAAGTATCCTGCCAAGAAGATTATGTTCAAAATAAATACCGAGGAGAAGGGCTGGTGGGAATAAGGCCACCTCCCCAAATGGACATCTACTCCACAATACCTGTGGAACTTCAGGTAAGAGAATGGACCTTATATTCTAGTTTGAAAAAGGACGTGAACAGACCTGTGCTTTTGAAGGACCAATCCAGTGCCATCTTATCTCTGGAAGAGGGTAGTGATTACACTATTGACTGTGGTTCCATGGTTTGTTCTTCTGAGAGTATCTCTACTCCTGTCTATTCCAAGAACACAGGTATCCTGGTGGTGATGACAATGAAGAGCTGTGGTGTAACATTTCCACATTACTGGTTAGAGTAAGTGACTCTACAACTGTGTCATTGGGTGCAATAGACCCCTGACAGCTAGTAACAGAACCACTGCACAATCTACACTCAACCCCATGTAGCTGGAGGCCATTCTCTTTTGTCAGGCTCTAGTGTCTCTGTGCAGTTAACAACCCTTAGCTTTTGGTCTTAATGCATCATGGCATATTACTACATAGAAAAGGCATATGTTCCTTCACAATCAGACCTTGGGCTGTAATTGAGTTTCATCCCAACTGTGGTCCTGATCTTTTTTATATGAATTCTCCCCAGGGTGTTTGTATAATAATCTTTATATCTAATTATGTCATGATGGCTTTTATTCTCTGAAGAATCTTAGGTGTAAGAAGGAGGAATATTTTGGAGGTGAAGACTTTCCATGATAAATCTGAGTTTCATTCCTAACTCTTGGGATGAAATTGCAGACACATACTGATACTTACAAGCAGAATTCTGCCTTTTCAGCTGATATTATAACAATATTATATACATTTACCCACTAAATTGTAATTCTCTGTCTTAACTTGGCAATACAAAGAGAAGTTAAAAATTATATTCAGAAGAAAACTTAATTTTTTTCTTGAAGACTGACTGTTTTTATAACCTTGGAAACTTCAAACAATTTGCTGTCAGAGTGAGAGGAACTCGGTGGAAGCAGTCGATTCGCAGAAAGCTGCTGCAGGCTTTTATAATGGTTCTGAATTCATTTCAGATGATATGAAAGAAAAAGAAACTTCTACAAAAGGACAGGAATTTAAATAATAAATTCAACAATCTTTTATGGTTTCCCTAGGCTTAGAGCAATCATAAATTAGAACTTCTTTTTTTAATGAACAGCAACTTACATTAAAAAAAATACAACCTAGATGATGAATTTCACAACGGAGGCGCTTCTCAAAATGCTGTAACCTGTATGGCTTTGAGGTTCTCTGTATATTCAAGAATGCATCACATCACCTCACTAAATGAGGCATTGTGGTCATAATACAGCTATGCAAGCATTCATGACAGCAAAGCCTAGGTAAATGTACCCAGGCACACACAAATGCAGGTACCACTGGCTGTTAACTGCTGCCTAATCTAGAGAAGAATAGATCTTATTTGCATTTCTTTCAAGATATTTGGCCATTATATTTGGAAAAAAATTCAAGGTATTTAAAACTTTTTTCTTTGTTTCTCTTTATTCCTCATCCTCATCTTCTTCATTTTTATTTGTCTTATATATTAGCCCTTATTTTCAAAAAATATAAAATGCATAAAATATTCAGTCGTACATTCTATCTTATTGTAGAAAAGCATATAAAGTATTTAAACAAAGACAATTGAGAATCAGAGGGACATGAGAAATAGAACCACTGATGCCATGTTAGTAAAACACTGTCTCCCTACTAAAATGTGGTCTTGAATCTGATGTGCAAACCCAGCTTTGAAAAAAGCAAAACAATGCAAAAACACATGAAGAAACTTCACTCATTGATCCTTATAAAATGTCCTTGTATATGGGCATGTTGTTCTTACAACTAGAGTGACAAGTATTACTGAACAGTTTATGATAACATTTCTCAAAGGAGGCTAGGTAATTCCATGGATATATCAACTCATTAGGAGCACTTAATTGAATTTGTGCCAAGCAGGAAAAAACACTTTTAGACCTAGATCAGTTCATAGTAGAAGCTGTCCTATAAAAATAATATTAAATGATAAATGTAATGTGGGAGATTGAAACTCAAATTGGCACTTCTGTACTTCTTAGTGTATCCATAGCCTCAAAAATAACAGCTTCATACTGCATCCTAGGAATTCAGTGACTTTATTAACTTAATTTTCAAAGAGATAGATACTCAAAATTTTCAACTGAAATCTAGACCCTTTTCTTGGTTTTAAGTAGGTTTGCAGGATTCCCCTCAGCCCTATAAGTTCATAGTTACAAAATGAAGAAAATCATGTAAATACTTCAATAGGAATGACTACCAACATGCCAGATATTTTATTAGTTCTCTGTTTAAAATAAGAACTACCATGAACACAAATAGAGCCAAGAAAAGTATGCAGCAGAACCTGCTAGATGTATGCACATAACCATAATTCCAGAACTTTAGAAACAAGACCTTGGAGAATCATGAGGTAAAAGTTAGCGTGAGCTACATGGTGTGAACCTGTCTCAAAACAAACAAACAAACAAACAAACAAACAAAAAAGAAAAGAAAAAAAAGAAAAGAAAAAGAAAGAAAAAAGAACAAAAGAAAAAAAAGAGGAGGTAGGTAAGTAGCAGCTCAAAGATGGGGCTCTGGCCTATCATTCATAAGCCCAGGGTTGATTTCAAGCCCTGCAGAAGGAACTATAATAATGTCAACAATAAAATTTAGGGGACAAAGAAGAACGTTCACTCACTCACTTGCATTACTGTAGTGGATATGCTCCATTTCTAAGGATCGACATCTTACCAGGCTCAGATCCAGTCCTATCTTGGCTCATCCATTTCTGATGTCTCTGCTTCAAACCTTGGAACTTCTAGTTCTCTTGTGGGCCTTATCCTGGATCAGCCCAAGCCTCCTGCTTAGGTCAGCAAATTTGTGCCAGGAGTTGTGGAAATGAGAATTTCTGTGGTCCTCATCATCCGTTGTTTTGATTTCTAAATTATGTTGATTTTGTACAGATAAAGATTGACATCTCAGTTAAGAAAATAGTAGTATTAGTTATATCAAAGGAGTACTTGAAAACTATTATGTGGGACTTACGGCTTAGTTACATTTCTAATGTTGTGGCAAAACATCATGACCAAGGCAATTTATGAAAGAAAATGTTTAATTAGGCTTATGTTGGGGCAGTTCTGATGCTAAGGTCCTGTTCTTGGTCTGTCAGTAAAGAAGCTTTGGGCCAGTTGTTGGGTAGAAGGAATAGGCAGGACTTCAAGGTCTCTGGTGAAAGAAAAAAGATGCAAGGAAAGAGAGACAGAGTCTGCCAGGCTTCTGATAGAGAAAAATTGACCAGCCATGTGAGATCTTAAAATGGAGTGGGGACACAGGCCACTCCTACAGGTGGGTGGTCAGGGGAGTTTAACAACTGAAGTTTAGGGCACGTGGGAAGTGTGGAGCTAACAGTATTGATAAGGGCATGCTCTTCTAGGTGGGAGAGAGTACCACCTAAAAATCGTGCTGAGAAGGCACGTTGAAATTGAACAACTGTGTGTCTTTGTCTTTTATTCACGGAGTCAAGGAAGCTGGGTGGGGATTGGTAGCACAGCCTGATCCTGGATCTTAGCCAGGATATTGAAATGTTACATACAACAGGCTTACTGTTTCAGAGGGCTTACAGTGCATAATGTTGGAGAAAGCTCACATCTTGATAGCCAGGAATAATGTAAGTCTTTTGAAACCTCAAAGTCCACCCGTAGCCCCCAGCGACACACCTCCTCCAACAAGGTCACATCTTCTATTCCTTGCCAAACAGTCCTACCAAGTCGAAACCCAGTATTCAAACAAATAAGTCAACAGGGAAATTGTTCTCATTCAAACCACCACATTCCATTCTTTGGCCCTCTTAAGTTTGTGGCCGTTTTGCAAAGCAAAATTTCTTTAGTTCAATTTCAAAAGTTTTCATACTCATTCAGCCTTAACACCCTTTAGGAGTCCAAAGTTTAAAGTCTCTTTTGAAACCAAAGGGAATCTCTTAATTGTAATCCAATGCAAAATCAAGAAGCAAATTACATACTTACAACATACAATGGCACAGAATATGCATTATTATTTCCAAAGGAAGAAATTGGGGCATAGTGAGGAAATATACTGGACAAAAGCAAGAGCAAAACCCATCAGGGAAAACTTCAAGTCCTGTAGTTATATGTCCAATGTTAAAAGACTTAGATGACACTGACCTTCCAGTTTTGCTGCCTGAAATATTTATCCTTCTTTTGTGCTGGTTTCATTCCCTGCATGTAGCTCTTCTTGGCAGTATGTAGCTCCCGTGGCTCTGGCATGCCTAATGTCTTAGAATCTGTAACAACCCAGGATTCACCTTCACAATTCTAAATAATGACCACTCAGGGTATCCACTGAAGAAACTCCCCTGCCTTATGCCTGGACTAATTGGCTCTCCTCAACCACAGAGGAAGATTCAACAACCTATTTACTCACGTATCCTTCATGACGCTAATGCCAGAAGCATAAGGATGATACTGCCAAGTTCAGCTGCTTAGCTGGAATAGAGGCTGGATCTTTGAATTACATTGAGCCGCTTTCCTTTATTGTTGCTTTTGAAGAGCAGAAAATTGCTTAAATATTTTCATAAGTTGGGAGCTTTTCTAGACAGGGTCTTACCGTAAAATAAAGGGAGGCACACCTCCTCTTATTTCATTTCAAATCAGCTCCTTCTTTAATCTTCTCATCTGCTTCAGCACAAGCTCTGGCTCCAACATTATGTTATTTTCTCCTCAAACTATACATTTTGTATTTCTGGTTGCTCCACTTGTTCTTCTTTATTATAGATCCCATATAAAAGTGATTACTAATATCCATATTACAGAGCAAATATTAGGTTGTCTCGAAATCTCCTCTGCCAAGGAAGTTAATTCAGTGCTTTCTAATTTAGCCTCAGGCAGATTCTTATAACAAGAGCAGAAGACTGTCACATTCTTTATCACAGCTAAAAGTCAAGTGTTTGTATAGAGTCCATTTCATAAGCAAGGACACTGAGAGGCAGAAATAAAGTGACCAAGATCACATTCAGGTTTGATAGAGCTGATATCCAGTAAGAGAATTCAACACAATGTTGTACTCAGGACTGTGATTAATTTATAATTTACAAAGCAGAAATTGTCAGAGTATTTTTCTATAATAGTGCTGACATTTAACAAAAGTAATAAAGGTAAGTAAAATACTCAAACTCATTTCTCTGAGTTAAGAACACAGTCTTTAGCATTGTTTTCCCTAATTGTAATACTATACTTGAGACAATTGGAAAACCAATTAGTTCATACCTAATTGATTACCTTCAGCCACAGTCTCTTGTTTTTACCCAAACTCATTTTACATAATTTTATTATTAATATCATTTATTAATCTTTTCTTTAAATAATGGATATCTATTTCCAATGCCCTTATCTAGCTTTCAAAATGTAATGAAACATGGGCTGGGGATATATCTCAGTGATAGAGCACTTTTTATTTAGTATGTCCATGGCCAGGGGTTTGATCCCAGCACTGAAACAGCAGTGAAAAGTGGTATTCCCCATTACCATGCTGGTTAGTCTTTGTCAGCCTGACATAAGCTAGAGTCATCTGAGGATTTGCCTTTCTCAGATTGCCTGTCCACAAGTCTATGGGTACATATTTTATTAATGATTGATAGAGAAGGATCATGCCCACTATGTGAGTGGTAATACCTTGGGCAGGTGGTCCCAAGTCCTATAAGAAAGCAGGCTGAGCAAAGCATAAAGAGCAAGCCAGTAAATTAGTATTTTTCCATGGCTTCTACTTTGTTCTCTGCCTCTAGTTTACTACTTGAGTTCTTGACCTGACCTCCCTCAGTGATGTTAGATGCAAGATAAGCTATAATTATTCTTCCACAAACTGCCTTGGTCATACTGATTTTTATCACAGGAATATAAAGCTAACTAGAATAGTACTACTCATCAGATGCATCACTGAGGCTGTCATGAGCACCAAGGAAGGCATTGGGACACTGATGAGTAATGACTTTCCCAAATCTTTGACTTATAAGCACAGCGGCTTCTTGCCACTATAAATATTGATTTCACTAGAATATCAAGTTTCTGGTTATTATAGCCAATTGTACTTATACATATTGCAAGTAACATGAAAGAAACATTAAGAGAGCTAATAGCTTAAATTGAGAGTTCCCATATAGGTTTGCTAACAGGGTATTGCTAAAGTTGGCTTTTGACTTATCAAAGGAATCATACGGAAACAGATACTATGCCAGAATATCTCACATATACGTATAAGAAGCACAGAGGTAAAAGCTGCGTGTGAGGGTTTCGTAACCCTAATGTGTTTAGTGTGAGGCAGAACACTGAAACAAGATTATAGAGAAGTAGAGCCAGACCAGGTCACAGAGGGCCCCATGTCATTTGTAACAGTTGATATGTAGATGATTCCCAAAGGCTCAACAAGCTGCACGCTGAATGCCTTGTCTGTCACTTTTGAAAACAGTGGAACCTCTAGGATATAGGAGTGGTTTTCAACCTTCCTAACACTGTGACCCTTTAATTCAATCTCTCGTGTTGTGGTGACTTCCAACCATGAAATTATTTCATTGCTACTTCATTAACTGTACATTTGCTACTGTTTTGAATTGTAATATAAATATCTGATACGCAGGTGACTCCCATGAATGGGTCACTTGACCCCCAAAGGAATTGTGACACACAGGTCAAGAAGCACTGAGGCAAAGCATAGGTTATAGAGATGATGGTTTGCAAGCTATTAGGACTTCAGCCCAGTCTCCTGTCGCTTTATTTTCTGCCACCAGGAGATGAGCAGATCTCTTCTACTCCTACCTGGGTGTACTGTGGTAACAGGCCCAAAGCACAGAGCCAAGTGACCACTGATTGCTACCTCTAAACTCAAAATTAACCTTTCCACTTAACAATTTTCTTATTTGGCTTGAGTTTTTGGTCTCACTAATCGAAAGCTGACTAACGTAGTTCTGGGGAGACGGAAGGTACGAAGTACTACTGCAAAGTTTTAAGTACACAAATGGCATACACAGGCTGGCATTTTCAGGGCAGCGATTCTGCTACTGAGATGAAAAAGGAAGAGAAAGTTGGTGGGGAGACAAGACTTGGAAATGGAAGGCATGTTTGGAGCCTACTGAGGTAATCCAGCAAGAACAAGGGCGAGGCTGAAGGCACTTCAAAGGAGCTTCAAAGAGTGCTTTGAGGACTGCCAGTCCAACCAAGCAAGTGCAGAGCCTCCTTTGTGAGTGCTTTTAAGAATCTGCAGCTCATTTAGAAGTGCATTCAGGCATTTTTGCATGTGTGGCAAGGACAGTTTTCCAAACAATGGCCCTTGAGAGGAAAATTTCCTCATTGGGATGTGCATGACACTTACCATGCTAGAGATCACTTCCCCTAAACCCTTCAAGAAAGTAGCTGCTTCTCCCTGGAAATCTTTATACGCTCTTGAGAAGACGTGGAGAGCCCCAAAGGTTAGCTGGTAGAGATATTCTCTTTCATCTTCATCCAGAATTCTTCTGAGTGGTACCTAAGATGTGCCTAATCACACCGTCGAGAAGCAAATTAAATTGACTCCTACCCCACCCCTCATGTCCACATGGCTGGTCCAGTTGGTGCAGCAGAGAGCTACACTGCATATCTATCCACACTGACACGCTTTGCTTCTGGGAGCGACAGCTCTTTCAACAGTTTAGGAGGCTCATTAACATTCACGTCGTTCCCAGCCTCATTATCTTGCCCAGATGTTCCTGTGACTGCCCCTTTAAAGCATCTCTGTCTATATTTTATTTACATTTGTTCAGCAATATTGATGCTTAATGAATAAATGCACTAAACTGTCAGTACTGGAGACTAATTAAATCCATGTATGAGTCTGAAAAGCTGATTGAAAAATTTGCAACTAAACTGGGTTTAAATAAACACTTTAGTGTAGTGCTTTAATTACACTTTAGTTTGTAATGTAATTTTTGGCTGTTTAAACTATGATTTAGGCTGAGCTAATTACAAATGATTTTCTACTCTGTAATTAATAATAACAAAATTGTAATTAGACAGCTGCTCTGCGTCAGGGCAACAGTTTGTGTGTGCTGGCTCATGATGATTGGCCTGGCAGAAGCAAAAGAAGAATCCTTAGTGGTTAGGGCAGGCTCTGTCTCTCCTCCGTTGTCTTTAAAGAACAAGGCAAGATCATTCAGGTGAGTTTCGGGCTCCCAGGTGATGACAAGGAAAGGGACGTTTGCCATTACAGGGTGAGTGAAACCCAACAGACTGTCTCAATTCAGGTGCCTCATTTTTGAAAAAAACAATTTTCCCCTCTTTAAATGTGGCTTCCAACTCGCCCATCTTCTTTTTTATTAAGTATTAAATCACATGCTTTGAGGATGTCAATGAATAAACCTGTTCGTCATTATCATCATCACTATCAGCACACTGGAGAGGGATTTTTATGCTAACTAGATTTGACACAGCGCAAAACATCTCAAATTTTAGGTCATAAGGCTGCAACTGTGACATTATTTATAGTCTAGGGGGTCTATGGATCAAGATACAGAGGTGGCAGAGTGCATGTACCTTGTCTCTGCTTCATTATGTTATTGGCTCAGGGACAGTACCAGAATGGCTGGCAGAAGTAAGGCTTGGACTCAGAGAAGGGCATTTTATTCACACCTGTATGTGACTTCTCTGTGTGATCAGTGTTTCCCCTGGTCCAGCAATGCCAGGGTGGGTGGACTCTCCACATAGAAAGCAGTTCAGTGCTCTTATGAATTCCACACATAAAGTGGAATCTCCACTGGTGCCCATGACTTCATTCTAAAAGTCACACAGCATTGAATCCACCACAGTCTCTTGTCTAAATTAGTTATACGTCTATGTAGATTCAGGGAGAAGAAACCTCACCTCCAGATGCTGCTCCACAGTACCAAGGTGTGGTACCCTGATTGTGTTTCTGAATCAAGACAACAAAAATCCCTTGATGTTAAATCCTAACCCAGCACAGTGCTAATAGAATGTGGTACCTTGGAGAGCTGCTTGGGTCTTATAAGTGAAGCATTAATAAATAGGATATGTGCCTTCACAGAAGATACTAAAAAGCTCTGTTGCCCTTCTTCCTTACAAGGACAGTAAGAGGAGATATCTGTTTGAGGGCCAGTCTACCAGCGCCTTAATTTTGAACTTCCTAACCTTCAGAACAGTGTATCATAATTATAACTGTTTTTGATCCACTTTGTCTATGACAACTTGTTATAGCAGTCCAAATAGCCAATGACACAGGTGACATTACTACAGATTATATGGAATAGAGGATGGTATAGCCAACATTAGAAAGTGTCATTTAATGTAGATTTGCAGTTTATAGCATCTGAACTTCATTTGCTACAAATTGGATATTTAAAGTAAAACCGATGTGGAAATGCCAGCAAGACCTATCTCTGCTTCACAAACAGAGATCTGTGACAGAGAAATAATGAGACCTTCTGATACGTGGCACAGGCCACGAACTAACAGTCAGATGTTTTATATCTCCCACTGCTGCCCACAGCACTGCAAAGGCAGGACTCTTTGCTACTCTCTAGTTACAGGCTGAGTTCTGAACAATTTAATTCTGAACATTCCATTTGTCTGACAAATGTCTACTTCCCCAACTCCATCTCTTCCTGGTTGCCTGCTTCAGTCTTATCCTGTCACTCTTGTCATGTGCGATGCTGTCATGTGACTCTACTAGACTCAGAACGGTGATATTCTTCCGATGTCAGTTGAATGATAATAGAAGAGTGATCCTTGTTAGATTTATTCTAGAAGAGGATACATTGATGGTATTACACACAGCTTAACTAATGAGAAAATTCTAAACCTCTCTGCTTTATGTCTTCTTTTTCCAGGTTTTCTGACACACACATAACAAACTGCCATAGATAAGATGCAAATTTCTTCAAAGAATGAAATTTCTCAAGATATAAGGCTATTGAGTCAATGGATATGATAGAGACCCACCTCCTACCTAATACAGCAAATTAATAAGACACTTTAAATTGTAAAAAACCAAAGACTATATCCAATTAAATATGGAACTATGAGAATGGAATGCCAATCTAGATTCAGACAGGCAGCAATGAAGAAGGAGAATGGTCTCATTTCATGTATGAGTTGGTTCATATTTGTGTCTTATTATACTTTTACTGGACATAAAAATGGCAGAGAAAAATACTTTCCTTGAACAAAAGACCAATATCTTTTATTTTTATGTGCATGAGTTTGCCTTCATGCATATCTGTGTACCACATGCAACACTGTATCCCCACAGGCCTGAAGAGGCCATCTGGTCCCCTGAGACTAGAGTTACAGAATTTTGTGAACCTCCATGTAGGTGACACAAATTGAACCCAGGTCCTCTGGAAGAACATCCAGTGCTCTTAACTGCTGAGCCATCTTTCAATCCCAAGAGATCAGTGTCAACAACATAGGAATGGCTGTTTAACAAGATCAGCGTAACATAGGAATGACTGTTTTTATAATGTTTGTAATGACAAAAACTGAAGGCAACCATTAAGTGATGTTTAAAACAATGTGCATCTAATTAATACAATATTATCTAGGTATCAACATATTTATTTTTGGTAAGAAAACATACTGAGGTGGATGTTGTGAAGTAGGATTACCATGAGTTCAAGGCCAGTCTGGACTACAGAGTGAGTTCCAGATAAATCTGAGCTATAAAGAGCGAGGGAAGGGACACACACACACACACACACACACACACACACACACACACACACACAGAGAGAGAGAGAGAGAGAGAGAGAGAGAGAGAGAGAGAGACAGAGACAGAGAGAGACAGAGAGAGATGTTAAGTAGATAGATAGATAGATAGATAGATAGATAGATAGATAGATAGATAGATAGAGACAGAAATGGAGAGAATGTTCAAGCTGTTTTATTCTCTAGAAGAGCAGAATATGATACATTCTGCATAATTGCATCACATAAAAGAAATAATATCTGTAAGATAGCAAGGTGGTAATGGCTCTTGTTACCATATCTAAAGATCTGAATTTAATCCCCAGAACCCACAGTGAAAGCAAAAAAAAAATGACTCCCACAAATTGCCCCGTGATCCCTAGATGGGTTCTGTGGCACATTAAGTATTAAACAAGTAAATTACTTAATATTAAATCAAATAAAACTAACTTGATAAATTTATTTAAAAAATAAAAATTGATGTAAATATTAGGATATATACCCAGTTGCCATAAATCTAAAATCTGTATATCAATTTAATTTTTTCAAACCTTATTTTTAATGATGGTTCTTAAATGCTTTAACCTCCCTTTTAACCCACCCACCAGAGGTAGTGGAAAAGAAAGGATATAGGGGAAGCGAACCAATTTAGAAATGGTTCTTCGGAGCAAATCCCATATGCATTATCAGGAAATCCACAATTCATTTTATAGGTCAGCAGTGGCAGCTTGATCCACTCGCAAACACCTCACCAATATAGCAGCAGTCTAGTTCGGTAGAGTCTGGATAGCAAACATGGATCAAAAACAGTGGTACTACATAGCAGAGACAGTCAGGCATCGACCTTGACACAGGTCATCAGGAAGGACTAGGAGGGATGCCAGAAGTTTTTGACTGAAGCTCTCTCAGCAAAACAAAAATCAGAAAAGAGGAGAGACCAACAAGGGTTGCACAGTTAGCTCTACAAGCAAGCCTAGACCAGTCTCCACCAGTCTGTGGAGTTTTACTTATACTCCCTCCATGGGATCCCTCACCAAGTGTCTTTTCATATCCTTGCTTTAGCAAACCCTCCTTTCACTTGTGCCTCCTTCAGCGAAATATTTATTCATGAGTCTGCCTTAGCCTTACACCTGTATCCAGTCCAGCAAAATACTCCTTCATGTGTTTCCTGACTTTCCAAAGAAACTGTAAGTTTCTACTTCATTGTATACATGTTCCTACATGTACACATATATTTCTGTGTCCTAAATTACATATAATGGACTTTTTATGTATTAGATGTTTATATTATTTATTTCAATTATTCTTTTTAAGTAAATAAGGAAACATAAGAAGATGATTATACCAGTTAACTGTATGAGTTAATGTCAGAGGACCATTAATATCTAGGTTTAACATTGTTTCTGAACATGTCTGAGAGTGTTTCTGGGGGGGGGATGGAATTTGAATGTCTGCTTACTAATATAGCATGACCTCTGTTTCATAGTTGGTCACCATCTACTCTGAACCCTGAATAAGTCAAAACAGAGAAATAATTTCATTCCTGCCTCATTCTCACTGTGTAGGATAGTGCTTTATCTGCACTATCCCATCTCATTTTCTGCCACCCTTGGACTGCTGCTCATAAGGTAGCCCTCCCTCGTTCTCTGGCCTTCATATTGACATTGCTACTAAACCAGAAAGATATCTGGTTTTCCAGCATTGCAGAGAATGGAAATCAGCCACATTTTTGGAGAACCTTAAGTAATGCCAAATTTTTAAAACATCAGTTTCATCTTTATTTTTTTATTTTAAATGAAGTTATTGCATACACCACATGCACGTACACACACACACACACACACACACACACACACACACACACACACTGTGGCACATGTGTGGAGGTCTGAGGAAAACCTGTGGGAATTGAGTCTCTTCTTCTACCCTATAGGTCCTGGGGATAAAACTTAGGATGCCAGACTTGATGACAAGCACGTTTACCACCAAGCTACATCAATGGCCATTAAATGTCAGTTTAAGTAATTAAATAGACAGTTGTTTTATGGAGTACTTTCAAAGACTAAATGAAAAGAGTAGTATACATATCTCTATCATTAAGACATTTCACAAAAAATAATATCAAAATATATTGGGCCAAATGAAGAATTAAATTGCACATTTCACAGCATATGAAATTTGTATATTTGAGGAAAAGGAAAAAAGTTGGAAGCAGAGATTCATATGACATTGAAGAGTCAGGAAGAGAGACGATTAAAAGTTTATGAGAAAATGTCAGATTTCTGAGAAAAAATGGTTGGTTCTTCTATCAGAGAAGGAAACATAAAGGGACAGGAGTGGAAAGATTTAAGGGGAGAAGGGAAAGGTAGAAGGATGTTTACATAAACCACAGAAAGACCCAACAAAGAAAGAGAACTTCAGATCAATTTCCTTTATGAATATTGATGTGAAAATACTCAATAAACTTCTTGCAAACCGAATCCAAGAACACATCAAAATGATCATCTATCATGATCAAGTAGGCTTCATCCCAGGGATGCAGGGAAGGTTCAATATATGGAAATCCATCAACATAATCCACTATATAAACAAACTGAAAGATAAGAACCACATGATCACTTCATTAGATGCTGAGAAAGCATTTAACAAAAATCAACACCCCTTCCTAATAAAAGTCCTGGAAAGATCAGGAATTCAAGGCCCATACCTAAACATAATAAAAGCAATATACAGCAAATCAGTAACATCAAACTAAATGGAGAGAAACTTGAAGCAATCCCACTAAAATCAGGGACTAGATAAGGCTGCCTACTCTCTCCCTATTTATTCAATATAGTACTTGAAGTCCTAGCCAGAGCAATCAGACAACAAAAGGAGGTCAAAGTGATATAAATTGGAAAGGAATAAGTCAAAATATCACTATTTGCAGATATGAAAGTATAATTAAGTTACCCAAAAGTTCCACCAGAGAACTCCTAAGCTTCATAAACAACTTCAGCAAAGTGGCTGGGTTTAAAATTGACTCAAACAAATCAGCCTTCCTCTACTCAAAGGATAAACAGGCTGAGAAAGAAATTAGGGAAATTACATCCTTCACAATAGTCCAAAACAATATAAAATACCTCAGTGTGACTTTAACCAAGCAAATGAAAGATAGGTATGACAAGAACTTCAAGTCTCTGAAGAAAGAAATTGAAGAAGATCTCAGAAGATGGAAAGACCTCCCATGCTCACGGATTGGCAGGATTAATATTGCAAATATGGCCATTGGCAAAAGCAATCTACATATTCAATGCCATCCCCATCAAAATTCCTATTCAATTCTTCATAGAGAAAGAAAGAGCAATTTGCAAACTCATTTGGAATAACCAAAAACCCAGAATAGCAAAAACTATAATCAACAATAAAAGAACTTCTGGGGGAATCACCATCCCTGACCTCAAGCAGTATTACAGAGCAATAGTGATTAAAAACTGTATGGTATTTGTACAGAGTCAAGCAGATAGTTCAGTGGAAGAGAATTGAAGACCCAGAAATGAACCCACACCTATGATCAGTTGATCTTTGACAAAGGAGCTAAAACCATCCAACAGAAAAATGATAGCATTTTCAACAAATGGTCCTGGTTCAACTGAAAGTCAGCGTGTAGAAGAATGCAAATTGACCCATTCTTATCACCCTTTACAAAGCTTAAGTCCAAGTAGATCAAGGACCTCCACATCAAACCAGATACACTCAAACTAATAGAAGAAAAAGTGGGGAAGAGTCTCGAACATATGGGCACTGGGGAAAATTTCCTGAACAAAACACCAATGGCTTATGCTCTAAGATCAAAAATCGACAAATTGGATCTCATAAAACTACAAACATTCTGTAAGGCAAAGGACACTGTCATTGAGACAAAACAGCAAACAACAGATTGTGAAGAGATCTTTACCAATCTACATCCGAAAAAGGGCTAATATTCAACATATACAAAGAACTCAAGAAGGTAGAATCCAGAGAGCCAAATAACCCTATTCAAAAATGGGGTACAGAGTTAAACAAAGAATTCTCAGCCAAGGAATATCGAATGGCTGAGAAGTACCAAAAGAAATGTTCAACATCCTTAGTCATCAGGGAAATGCAAATCAAAACAACCCTGAGATTTCACCTCACACCAGTGAGAATGGCTAAGATCAAAAAGTCAGGTGACAGCAAATGCTGGCGAGGATGTGGAGAAAGAGGAGCACTCCTCCATTGTTGGTGGGATTGCAACTCTGGATATCAGTCCGGAGGTTCCTCAGAAAATTGGACATTCCACTACCTGAGGACCCAGCTATACCTCTCCTGGGCACATACCCAAAAGATGCTCAAACATATGACAAAAACACATGTTCCACTATGTTCATAGCAGCCTTATTTATAATAGCTATAAGCTGTAAAGAATCCAGATGCCCTTTAACAGAGGAATAGATTCAGAAAATGTGATATATTTACACAGTGGAGTACTACTCAGCTATCAAAAACAATGACTTCATGAAATTCATAGGCAAATGGAATGAACTAGAAAGTATCATCCTGCATGAGGTAATCCAATCACAGAAAACCACACATGGTATGCATTCACTGATAAGTGGATATTAGTCCAAAATCTCAAATTACCCAAGATGCAAAATCCACAGACCACAGGAAGCTCAAGGAGAAGGATGACCAAAATGTGGATGCTTCACTCCTTCTTAAAAGGGGGAACAAAAATATCCATAGGAGGGGATATGAGGTAGAGTTTAGAGAAGAGACTGAAGGAATGGCCATTCAGAGCCTAACCCACATGCAGCCCAAATATGTACAACCATCAAAACTAGATCAGATTGATGGAGCTAAGAAGTACATGCTGACAGGAACCAGATATAGATCTCTCCTGAGAGACACAACCAGAGGAACCGGATGTAGGTCTCCCCTGAGAGACACAATCAGAGCCTGTCAAATACAAAGGTGAATGCTAGCAGCAAACCACTTAACTGAGAATGGGACCCCTGTTGGAGGAATTAGAAAAAGGATTGAAAGGGTTGAAGGGGCTTACAACCCCATAAGAACAACAGTGCTAACCAACCAAGCTTCCAGGGACTAAACCACTACCCAAAGACTATACATGGACTGACCTATGGCTCCAACTGCATATGTAGCAGAGGATGGCCTTGTTGGCACCAGTGAAAGGAGAAACTTTTGGTCCTGCCAAGGTTGGATCCCCAGTGCAGGAGAATGTCAGAGGGGGGTAGTAAGGTGGGTGGATGCGGGGGAACACCCTTTTGTGGGAGGGGGAAGGGGATATGGGCCTTATGGACAGGAAACTGGGAAAGGGATTAACTTTAAAATGTAAATAAAGAAATATATCCAATTAAAAACAAAAAAGAAATTGTAAAAAAAAAGGAGGAGGAGGAGGAAGAGAGGGGGAGGAAGAGGAGGAGGAGGAGGAGGCGGAGGAGGAGGAGGCGGAGGAGGAGGAGGAGGAGGAGGAGGAGGAGGAGAAGAAGAAGAAGAAGAAGAAGAAGAAGAAGAAGAAGAAGAAGAAGAAGAAGAAGAAGAAGAAGAAGAAGAAGAAGAAGAAGAAGAAGAAGAAGAAGAAGAAGAAGAAAGGTGAGAGAACCAGTGCTTAGAAGTCTAGCAAAACACCAGGCTCTTCATACCTTTACTAAGTGGCCTGAAGTGATTAGATATAATTTTTTTGGCTACTGAAATGAAATTCTAAATACACAATGAAAACATGCTCTATTATGAAAAGTTCTGAGGTCTAGAAGCATGTCATTAGGCACATGGAAGACCCCAGCTCAGAAGACTTACTGTTCTAAGTTCAAACCATTTCAGTCTCCTGTTACACAATGTGAGGTGGTTTATGATTTTCCCCTGTTCCAATTGTCATTGAAAGAAATGGCAGTGGGAGAACTCAACCCTACTCCTCTGAGGAATGCCATTAGTGAATGAATAGGTGAACTTTTATTTAGCTTTAAGTTTCAATTATATATATTCATGAACTGTGTGATATAAGAATGTTTTCATACACATTGGTATCACTCACCTCCGCACCCCACTTTCTTGATGACGAATTCTTACTCATACTTTTACCATAGCCAAGCATGAAAGAAGTTGGGAATTCATATAACTGAGAAATGAATGCTATAGTGCTATGGAAGCATGATGGGATAGATCCTGAGAGCCCACAAAGAGTTTCTGACACAATAAATACTGTAATAATGAGTGCATGGATAAAAAGAATATTTTAAGAGTTGAAGCCAACACCATCAAAATAGTCTTTGTAGACATGACACAATCACAAAATCAGGATCTTCTCCAAATTGCATTTATTTATAACATGTTTAATTTGAAATATACAGAGCCCAATGAGGAAGGGTGCTGGACTTGAGCTGCTGCGATAAGCTGAGCCTTGTGAACCGCACTGCATCAGAGTGTGGGACTGAACCCATGTAAGACGTTGAATGACACACCCAGCTGATGTTTTATGAATAAGACCTCAGCTGAAGCTTGTTTACTCTCTGCACTCCAATGTTGATACAGTGCTTTAGAAGTTCCGGATCCATTTGAGAACCTAAGTCCTCATTTCCATTCATTTCCTTTATTCTTTCACTCTGAACTCTTAATCATCACCTCTCAAAAATCAGCATTTAATTCTCCCCCCAAACTCCTCTGGCTTCTTTTAATATATGCTTAGTTAGTATCTCACGGCTGAATGCTCCATATTCCTGCATCTTCTGCCAGGCTTGCTAATGATATCAAGATGTCTCTGGAAGTGAGGGTCAGCATTTGCACCTGCGTGCCACTTGTCACACCCACTTTACTTTTGCTGTAAGTTTTACTTTGCTTGTAAGTTTGTCTCTGAATTTTGGAATTTTCACTGACTGTCTGTTGCCTCAAGTTATTTCGTTTCTCAAAATCTATTAAGACCCTGACCACTCAGACAATCATTTCTCTTCTGACCCTGCTGAATCTTCCTCCTGTGATTATTCCTAAAATTGCAATTTATGGCATGGAAGTTTGTCTGAATCCACCAGATCTGCCCACCTCGGCTATGCTTAAATGTGTCTTTTTAATATCGTCTTCAGGATGCTTCGCAATTTACACTAAGTTCAAGTTTCCCTTTTCACTTTCAGTTAACATGCTGAGCCTTCAACCCTGCACTACACAATGCATGTGCCCCCCCATCTTGGAGACCTATTGATCCAGAACCTGCAATTAACTATCACTGCAGGAACTCTGTATCCTCTGATGGCTGACATACAGTGGCTTTGGTACATAAGTTCCTATCATAAACTAAGGCCTTGGTCAATATTAAAATGATTTTCTGATGTTTGCTGTCCTCCACTTTGTTCTATTGTTTTGTGTACCTTGTCAACTAGCCCTATTGAATCTCTAATTTGCCTTTCTCTAAAAGCCAGTTCAAGTTTACTCTAAGACGTCTTATTGTAGCAAATATTTGACAGCAGTGTGACACTTTTTCAGTATACTTGAAGCAGCAGCCATATAGCAGCATTAGAGTAAATGGGAAAATCATCTCTGTGTTTCCACTGAAATCAAGAAAAATACCAAGGGTGTCTGTCCCCTTTTCTATTCTTTTTCCCTTTTCTATTCTTTTTGAGTGTAAGGCTTGAAGTCTTAGATGGAGCAATAAGACGCGAGGAGGAAATGGAAGGACTAATAAGAAAAGAAGTGGCCAGAGGATGCTTATTTGCTGACAGTAATTCTATATGAGACCTTAAAGACTCCGCTTGGAAATTATTAGACCAGATAAAAGCTTTAAAAACAAAAACTTGCAGTGCACAAAATTATCCTAAAGAAACCAGAAACTTTCTTATATGTAATAGTAACCACCTTGATAAAGAAATAATTTTAACCGTTGTCAACTTAACCAAATATCTCAGAATACACCTAATCAAGGAAGTGAAAGATTACCACACCGCAAACCTGGAAATACTGAAATAAAAGAACAAGAAGCTAGAAGATTGAAAGACCTCCCACGCTTAATTGGAATAAAAATTTAATATTAAAAAATAGTCACACTCCTAAAATTAATCTAAAGATTCAATAAAATCCTTACCTAAAGTCCAATGTAACTCTTCACAAAAATAAGAAAACTATACTGAAATTCCATGGAAACACAAATTATCCTGAATCCTAAAGGCAAATCTGAGCAAAAATAATAATTCTGGAACTATCTCCTTACCTGGTTAAGTCTTACTGCAGAACAACAGAAATAACTAAAACTCTGTTGGAATAAAACCAGGCATTCATGGAGATCAGTGGAATAGAACAGAGAATGTAGACATAAATCACAAATCACTCAGCTACAGATACCTACATGTGAATATCAAAAATGCACATTGGAGAAATGACAGACTTCACCAAATGGTTCTGAGCAGCCTAGACAGCCAGACATAGCAGTGCGAAACAGCATCGCTGTCTGATCTCCATTACAAAAATCACATCAGCTGACTAAGACCATGATGCAAACCCTGAAACTCTTAGAGGAAAACCATGTCAAGATTCAGGCATAGGCAATATCTTTACATATAAAAATGTAGTTGCTCAGAAAATATATATTCACCAACTACTTCTTCTGTTTCTTACACATTCACTCAGAACTCCTGCACACGAATGGCCATTAGACACATAAGAAAGTATAACCTAAAATTAGAGAAATGATTCAGCAGTTTAAAATTGCTAGTTGTCAGTCATAAAGACCAGAGTTCTGATCCTAGCACCCATGTAAGAAGATGAGTATTCCACACACAGCCGTAACTCCAGCTTGGAGGGAAGAGATGAGAATTGCTGGTGATTTCTGGATTCCAGCCCAGCTGATAAAAGTTAAGTCCATGGTTCAGATAGAGTCCCTGTTTCAAGAAGATAGGTGATACTGATTTTTGACACAATTCTAAGGCAGGCTCCATGCCCAGGAATAGGTGACCAATACAAAATAGAGGGCAGAGTGTTTTTTGTTTGTTTGTTTGTTTGTTTTGTTTGTTTTTGGTCTGTTTTGTTTTGCCTTTTTCTGGAACCTTTGATTTTTTGAGGGTTTTTTGGTCTTTTGGTTATTTGTTTTGTTTTGTTTTGTTTTCACAGAAAAAGAAAGAAAATGTGAAAGTTGAAAGAATAGGTAGGGAGGGAGGATGTGGAAGAAATTGGGAGAGGAGAAACGTTATGGTGAAAAATATTTGAAAATTTTTAAGTGAAAACATTTAAAATATAGAGAGAATACTTTATACAAAGAAGTGATAGAGGAAGATACCTGACTTTATTATGCTCACATAAGTGTATACACATGATAGAAAAATAGATAGATAGATAGATAGATAGATAGATAGATAGATAGATAGATGGATGGATGGATGGATGGATGGATGGATGGATGGATGGATGGATAGATAGATAGATAGATAGATAGATAGATAGATAGATAGATAGATGGATGGATGGATGGATGGATGGATGGATGGATGGATGGATAGATAGATAGATAGATAGATAGATAGATAGATAGATAGATAGATAGATAGATAGATGGATGGATGGATGGATGGATAGATAGATAGATAGATAGATAGATAGATAGATGACAGACAGAGAAACATATAGATAGGCAAATTGTAAATCTTTAAATTTAAGGCTCAGCTTCATTAGCCATCAGAGAATTGAGGACTAAAAGTTATTTTGAGATTCCATCTTACCCCAGTATGACATGAATGTCAGCCATTTAGAAACAAGAATGTGGAGAAAAAGGAAAGACTTTTGTCTGATGAGTCCAAGACTAGTCTCCCCTTCTAGAAGTCAGTATAAATGGTCCTCACAAAAGCTGAAAGTACACCTACCCTGTAAACCAACTATGCCACTTTTAGATAGTTCTCAAAAGGACTTCAAGGCACTATATCACAAAAATATTTACAAACCAATTTATACTGGCACCCAACGATTTATCATAACTAAGTTATGATCAGCTTCAGCAACCATGGAATACAACAAGAGAATGTGGCACATACACAGAACCGTTACAGCCATAAAGACAAAATTCTATCATTTACAGAAAACATGGATACAACTGTGCTACACATGAAAGAAAATTAAGCCAGTCTCCAAAAGACAAATTTCTTATGTTTACTTTCGTTGTGGTTCCTAGATTTTATATAAACACGTTAAAGAGATTAAATAACAACAAAAAGAAAGTTAAATCACACATGGTTAATTCCTCCTTCCATTTAAAATATCAGAAAAAAAAGAAAGAGCGATAAAAAGACAATCTGTGTCTTTTCTTACTTCTGGCTTTGTGGGTTGCCATATTTAAAAACTAGTGAACATTTCTGTCATTGTGAGCTTTGATTGTTTGTGATAAAATAGCCCAATTACTGCTTCTGGGCAATGGCCCAGCCAGATTTTATTCAGAAAGAAACTGATTCCTAAACAAAGCGTGGTGATGCCCTTTGGCCTGAAAGAAGCCACAAAGGACAGCTACATTATCATAAGCAATAAAGTGGGTCTGGGAAATTAGGCTCCTGCAGAGGAGAAGCTCTCCGATGCCATTGGGGACTCCATCACCAAATAGACCCAGTGTCACATGGAAACTAGAGTCAGCTTCGTTCATAATTATCCAGGATGTTGCTCATAAGAAAAATTATTAAGAGGTCATTTTAAGTAGCATAAACTTGAATATAATCTGTCACTTAGCCAAACATTCCCATTATTAAAGCAATGACCCCAGATCTACTTCTGTCCTGTTCTTACTGCCCTGTATGTTTTTTTTCAAGCCTATTTTATTTTCTCTAATTTCTCAAACTGGCAATTTAAAATGTTTTTAATATTTCTCTGTCCATCATTTCAATGCCTTTTATTTTATTCTATTTCAATCCTAGGATAGTCACTAATAAAGTGCAAAGCTCCAGTTTAACATATATTTTATAAAATACAATGCTTCATGTATTTAGTATAGGAAATACAATTTTCCTCAAATACATATATTTGAAAATTAAAAACGAAAACATTTTACACTTACATGTTCACTCATTTATTAATTAGTTTTTTTGTGTGTGTGTGTATATGCGCGCGCGCGCGTGTGTGTGTGTGTGTGTGTGTGTGTACACCTATGTGCAGATGTCAGAAAACACCTTGTATGAATCTGTTCTCACCTTCCACAATGGTGATTCCAGGATTAATTAGGCTTTTTAGCAAGTGTTCTTACCCACTGGCCTCCAAGCTGACTACTTTAAACATTGTTTTCCCTGAGCACTGCTCTTAGTGTAGAACATACACAAAAAGAAGCGCCAAACTCTCCCTTTTATAGGAAAGAAATCCTGAGTAAGACACATTACACAGAAACATGTAATTATCCCATTTATGTTGAGATTGATCATGTGTATATTTTCAAACAAAGATATCCAAATAAGAACTGAAGATAAAATTTAAAAAAAAAACAGGAAGCATCCACTGACTTTTGTGGCAGCTGATGGGCTTAGGAACACAGGAATGGGAAACCAGAAAAGAAATGGTGCTGGATTGAAATAATGGATTACTTAATAAGGTGGGAGGACAATGATCACAGGCATCGAGATCACATGCACCACAGCGTGTCGGTTCCACAGCAGTGCTCCATGCCAAACCATTGGTTTCTTTAAAAATGTTTTATTGGTGCATCTTTATTGTACATGATGATAGATAAACTAAAGATGATTTCTTTCAAGTATATCATGCGCTTCAGTCATATTCACCACATCATTCTTCTTTTACAGTCTTTCCTTTTCCACCTCCAACTAGTCTACTTTGTTTCCTTTGGTCTTTCCTTTTCCACCTCCTACTAGTCTACTTTGTTTCCTTTGGTCTTTTTTCTATAACCACACACACACACACACACACACACACACACACACACACACACACACACACAAGCATGCACCTATATATGCATATATACACATATGGATGACTTTCCTCTTCGATGCATGGGTAAGGATCGAATCGTTAGCTTTTTCCATCTCTAAGAATTCTGCATCACTGTTTCAACTCAGCTGTCAGAGTAGAAAGGAAGTAGTCAATTACTATGCAGATGTTAATGCTAAGCTACAAGTCTTGTCTTCTAAATGACAATCATAACCAATTTAACCCCAAGATCTTCTCACCTTTTGCGCTGTGGGAAGCTGCAGTGTTATGTATCTATCATGCATGAGTAAGTACTGAGTGTTCTACTTGTCTTTGCTGAAGTATGGCTAATTACCTCAGAAGGACAAAACAAATCATAATTATGAGCAAGCTGAAGACATTTTCTTCCAACTCTGACCAAACTCATTTCTCTTCCTCTTATAACATCATAACTCCAACTCAAGGTGTCTGTTTCCAAAGAAGGTCATTCTTAAAATATGATTTTTGGGCTCATAGATTTTATTCAAGTGCCCCATTCTGAGCAAGCACACTCCATAAATCAAGGTATTATTATACTTGTCACTAAATCATATTGCAGGCTTAAAGAAATATTTCTCCAATTGTCATATGACCGATCACATTAGCATAATCCAAAAATTTGTTAGCAACGAGATACTTTGCTCTCACAGAAGACCTCATGGGACTACAAATTCTGAGGTAAAGCCAAAAAAATGTTTAAACAAGTCTTCTAGGTATTTCTAAGATACACTAATGTTTTCCAAACACTGCCCTAAGACACTATATTTGATTCAAATATATAATTATGACTATGAGCTGTAGAATTTATAAAAGCCACCCCAGTAGGAACAGATGAGAATTCAGAGCATTCTATGGAAGAAGTAGCTACCAGCAGTTACATTTGGCAGAAATTCAAGGCGCTCAACAGGAATGTGGGAGAACTTTTAAAGTTTAAAAAAAGGTCAGGGGCAAGCTTCAAAAATGCTCACGTTGGAAGCTGTAGGTATAGGGACGCGAGAGGTGGCCAACAGTAGTGGAGTGGAAAGCTTATTCAATTGATTTTGGAACATATTTGCCTTCTTCTGCTTGATTCTAAGTTTCAGTCAAGGTAAAAAAAAAAAACAGAGAAGTTGAAATTCCAACAGAGGTATGGTATAGCTTGCTTGCTGGATGTTGCAGGAGTTACAAGTCACATTTTCACGCACATTCTGGCCACTTTCTGTTGGTACAGTCAACCTTCAAGCCCTTTTCCCTTTCAGAGTCCTGAGTTATGTTTGTGAAGTGGACCCATTCAGGAATGGCTAAGGAGCTAGATCATCTCTGAGTCTTTTGAGCCATTGTGTCATGAAGTCTTTTTGACTCCTTCGTTGTATCATTATAACAAACGTCTGACAAGCAAACAACTTCCTGGAATCATTCAGGGACAAAGAAACCAGTGCTAGAACACTAAGGGAAATAAAGAATACTGAAGAGTCTTGGTAAAGTCCTGGGAACAAAGAACCCCTGAGTACAACTCACTATAGAGAAAGAAATGTCATAGGTCCTAAGTATCAACTTTTGACAAGAAAGTACTTCTAAGAGAATATACATATAGCCTGTTCTGATATCTATGAAACACCGAATATAACAGAACTCAAGGCTCTAGAAGTCTCCAACAAGCTATTTAACTCAGAAGACAGCTACAATAATTTAAAAAAACAAACAAACAAATAGTTATTTCTGGCCAGGTCTTTGGATCAAGCCATCTTTCTTGTGGTGTGGAATTCTGAATGGCTTCTGTCATTTGGGCCGACTTCGACACAGGTAAAGAACTATATATTCTTAGGTAAACTCTAACTAGTAAGATCATATCTTGCTGATATCTTTCAAAGTTTCATCTTGAAGTAGTTCTATCAACAAAAATATTTTCTCACTTCTCAGTGAAAGTCTGCAATAAATCTGAACAAGTCACATACAATTTTCTAATGTATGATTCTCTTTATGGTAAGAGTAAGAGAGTGGTAAGGATGTAGGCTGTGATGTGAGTGAATTATAAGAGGTTCATTAATCGGTGGCTGAAAGATGTGTGTTCTTACCCAATAGTGACACTCTTACTAGGGTAGAACCATGAGTTCAAATGAGCTGTCCAGATCTAGTTCAGCAAAAATACCAACAAGTGTTAAACTAGCAACTACTGCTCCAGAACAGGGGTCAAGCCTTGATAACTGGGTCAAGAGTGAACCTATTACAAGTAATGGATTTTGATGGGTGTTGGCATCAGAAATGACCTACAGCCTCTGAATTCAAGGACAATATCACCCCTAGGTGACAGGGACCCCGTCTGTTTGTTGCCATGCCAACTGCCACACATTCCCAGCATTCATTTCACCTGCCTGCACCTTACCTGTGTGAGGTGCTGCGTGTGATTACATCATGGCCTGAATAAAAGGCAGATCCCTCCGACCCCAGTCCCTTTCTTCTTTTCTTTTTCTTCTTTTTCTCCTCCTCCTCCTCTTTTGTCCTTTTCTCTTCCCCCTTTCTCCCCCAACAAACCCTCTTCTCCTAGAGCTGTGCCATTCTAACACAACAATGGTCCTTACGATATTATGCTCTTAAGGGCTCACCCAGGTCACACATATATAAATGAAAAATGGAGAGATTTTGTAGGTTGAAAAGAACTACTTCTATTTGGACTACAAAAGGAGAGGATTTCTAGATGATAAAGGGTTACTGCTTTCTGTATCTGCAGCATCATTCACAATAACCAAGTTATGGAAACAGCTTAGGTACCCATCAAGAGATGGCTGGATAAAGAAAATGTGATGTATACACATGAAGAATTTTATTCATCTATGAAGAACAAAATTCTGTCATTCATGGGGCAAGTGCATGGGAGTGGTATAGGCCATGATATTAACTAAATTACCAAACCTAGAAAGACAAATACTATATGAATGCTACATTTTTTCTATGTGGTGTGTGTGTGTGTGTGTGTGTGTGTGTGTGTGTGTATACAGTCACCAGATGACACTCTGTCATATAAATCTGATATGAAAGTATAAGACAAACATTTTCAGAAGAGAAAGGTGATTAAGTGGGAAGAGCAAGATAAGAAGATAATGGAAGACGGATATCATCAAAGAATGATGGCACTTGAGCAAAACTACTATAAAGCTCATAGTAGTATATAATGAATGTGCATTAATAAAAATTATTAATGTTCTGGGAGATGTTGGTACATATCTTTGGTCCCAGCACTGGGGTGGCAGAGGCAGAGGCAGATGGATCTCTGTGAGTTTGAGGCCAGACACACAGTGAAGTCCTGTCCCTAAAACAAAAATGAAAAAAAAAAGAAAATAGAAAAGTTATGAATCAAGAGCTATTGCTATATCAGAAAAGGTCACACCTACTACCTGAATTTCCTGAAGAAAATTCTAAAAAGTTGGAGGTTTTTGCCCCCTTTTTGAGGAGTTCATGATAATTTTGCATTTTCTTTAGTCCATCTGTTTCTCCCTGGTTAGATAGTTCAATCCATAGCCAATATACTGTGCTTTAGGAAGAGTGCGATTTTGAAATGTTATGTCCCTTTTGGGCTATGGCTGAGACACATAAAAGCAATGTTTTTTTCCTAAGTTTTCTTGTGCACTGCACAAAGTGTTTGTTCTTTGAATAAATCTCCTACGTATCATTTCAGAGTCAACCGAAAAAGGAAATTCAGACCCTTTGAGTCTTAAATGTAGAATTGGGAAATACAGCAGGGGCTCTTGAGTAAATCCAACCTCCAGGGTATAACTTTCTACATTCATCATTCTCCTCCCCAGTTTAGTGCAAAAGTGCATCATCTAACCATGATAAGATGGGGCAAATGGAGAGGAGAAAAGGTGTTCATGAGGTTTCAGCAGGTGACTTTAAGAAGACATGTCAGGATAATGTTTAGGTGGGTGCTATCCAAGAAGTAGAGAAGTCTGCTAGGTACTTTGAGATTCTAAACAAATTAAACTATTTTCCACTTGGTTTCTTTGTTGCCAAGAATGTTGCTACAAGGTAGAAGATGATGAAATGATGTTATATAAATTAGGCCTTCTCTTTGAGGATTGTTTCAGTGAACATTGAAGTTTAGCCAAACAGTGCAGAATATCTCTGATACAACTCAAGAACTGTATGAAGCATAACAAGAAGGAAGGACCAAGTGTTGATACTTCAAACACACTTAGATGGAGGAAAAAAATAATCACTAGAGATGGAGGGAGGGAGGAACCTGGATAGGGTGGGGAGGGGAGGGGAAAGGGGGAGAGAAGCCTAGAGGGCTAGGAGAATTAATGGAAATATGCAGCAGCAGGGGGTGGGGTAGGGGTGGGGAGAACTTCTAGTCAGCCCCAGAGACCTGGGATGTGAGAGGCCCCAGGACCTGATGGGCATGGCCTTAGCTGAAATGCTCAACAGTGTGGAGACCACCTCCAGTAGATAGACATGGCGCCAGTTGAGGCATGAGGCCACTCACCCATCTTCAACATGTTTGACCCAAAATTGTTCCTGTCTAAAGAAAATGCAGGGACAAGATGGAGCAGTGAGGAAAAGAACATCCATCCAGTGACCAGCCCAACTAGAGATCCATCCCAAGTTCAGGCACCAAACACTGACACTATTACTGATGTCATGATGTGCTTGCAGATAGGAGCCTAGCATGGGTCTTCAGAGAGACTCTATCAGCAACTGAGTGAGACAGATTCAGATACTTGCAGCCAGCCATTGAACTGAGGTTAGGGTTCCCTATGGAAGAGTTATGAGGAGGACGGAAGGAACTGAAGAGGATTGTAAACCTATAGGAAGAACAACAGGATCAATTAATCAGGACCCCTCAGAGCTCCTAAAGACTAAGTCACCAACCAAAGAGCATACATGGGTTGGTCCATGGCCCCTGGCACATATGTACTAAAGGACTGACTTGTCTGGCCTCAGTAGGAGAGAATGTGCCTAATCTTGTAGAAATATGGGAAGGGGGATGAAGTGGAGGTGTGTGGGTGTGTGTAGGGGAGCACCCTCTTACAAGCAAAGGAGAGGGGAAGGGGTAAAGAACTCAGGGATGGGGACCAGGTAGGATGGCAACATTTGGAATGTAAATAAATAATTTAACAAATCATAAAATAAAAAGAAATTGGGGCTTAGCTTTGAGGATTGAGTTGTGATGAATATTGAAGTTTATGTAGCAGTTATGTATGATGAATATGGATCTTAGTACATCCCATTCCAGTTTGTCTTCATATGTTAAAGAGTTTTTAATTTATATTATGTCTATTATAGTATAAAAATCTTACCTGGGGCATACACCGAATACAATGGAGAAGGGAAAAGTATATGTGATGCAGGTACAACTCAGTCGTTGGAATCGTTTCATTCTTAGTAAGTAGTCACAACTCTGTTCTTAACCATATAACTCCATTTACAGGGTAAATCTCTCCCCACTAAAGTTCTACTAAAGGTGCTGCCACCAAGTGAAAGATAATACTGAATCAAAAGCCAAGAATTCTGTTTAAGGACTAGGAGGTAGGGAAAATCTATGTTTAATCTATATTTAATCTATGTTTAAACACAAGCAACAAAAGTTGAATGTATAAATCGAAGTGCCCATGAAGACAAAGCATCCCCAGATTGGTAATGGCCAGGAACAGATGAGGTCCACATCTGTTTGGCATGAACTCACCTGAGCATTTAAGGGTAAGGCAGGGTGTTCTATTTTTGTTTTCTATATTTTCTTTGATATGATATAGATGTTCTTTGTCCTGATTTATTCTTGTAAGATGTAATGATTTAGTTTAGAATATCCTTTCCATTTAAAATATCTCCAATTGTCATTGTCAGCAGGTAGCCAGCTGTTTGATTCACAGGAGTGAGTTCAAGACCAATCCTACTTTTGTTGAAAATGTTCTTCATGAGCCACATACCATCCCTGTAATTCAGGCAATAGACACATAGCCGAGACTCAATTAAGACTTTCTTCATTGCATGAAAGAATTATGATCCAATTGATTTTTATTAGAAATATTTAATTATAGCTTTTAGGAAATAGTCTCTACTATGGAAGTCTTTTAACTACTAGTTTATTGTAAAAGGAAAAAATCCTATTTTTGAGGTGGTTCAATTATCCCCTTTCATCTAAAATTTTGCATTTGGAGCTTTAATCAATATCTGAAAAAGCAGATCTAAATCAGGCAACCTTGATTGTACGCTTCTAAACAAATTCTAAATTCTTCTATAAAGCAGTTCTTGGCCTCTGGTAAGTTAATGGAAATCGTTAATGATAGCTTCTAATACAGCATCCATTTAGGGATTCAACGGAGCATTGCTTGTACTTCTAGACAACGAAAGAGATGGACCGCCCTGCCTACTTACCAGTGGCAACTGGTATTTTGAGACTTTTAGAAGGTCATCAGGAAAAGGTAAAAGATTTAGATAAGAGGAAGTGGGAGGAGTCAATGGGGGTGTGAGGGAGAAATCAGAAAGATAGAAAGAGAAAATTGGTATTGAAATCAAATGGAAGACATGAGGCATGCCAAAATTGGTAATATGTTTAGTCTGTGATGCCTATATTTGTCAAGTTGTTTATTACATTTGGCCAAATAACCTGTTGTAATATAGTCTGCTATATATGGTTGGTATAAGTCTGATATATATATATATATATATATATATATATATATATATATATATATATATGTATAATATGTTTCCAGTGTTTTCAGAGTCCTCTATCCAGTGAACCAAAACCTATTATTAGAGCCTTCTCTCAGGGCTCCATCACCTCCAAGAGTGCTAGGCAACAACCCTTTATCACATTGCCCTGGCCTTCATTCCCATTGCTGTGATTACATGAACTGAATACGAGCAATAGAGGAAAGAGAGAATGTATTTTAGATCATAAGTCCAGTTTATAACCCATAACTGTTAGGAAGTAACAGTGGCAGCAGCTTGAATTAGCCTGTCAACTCACATCCACAGACAAGAAAAGAGGCAAATGATTGTACAGATGTTGCTCATTTTTCTCCACACACACACACACACACACACACACACACACACACACACACACACACATATATATATATATATATATATATATATATATATATATATATATATATTCTCCACAAATATAAATATATATATGTTGTTCAGGATTGTGCTTACACAATGGTGCCATGCTGGTCTTCGTATCCTGATAAAAAATCAAGGGAGTCCACCATAGACATGCACATAGCCCAACTCGCTCTAGATAATTTAGTATTAAGACTGTCTTTATCTTCCTATGTGGTTCTAGGTTGTGTTAATTTGACAGGTAAAAAACCCAGCACAATCATGAAGCAAATTTTCAGTTTGGTGGTCTCCATAAGTGTGATGGTGTGAATATGCTCAACCTAGAGAGTGGTGATATTGGAAGGTGTAGCCTTGTTGGAATAGGTGGAGCCTTGTTGGAGGAAGGGTGTCACTGTGGGGTTGGGCTTTTAGACCTTCCTCCCAACCAGGTGAGAGCCAGTCTTCTTTTGTGCCTTTAGAAAAAGATATAGAAAACTCAGCTCCTAGAGTGCCACATCTATCTGCCTATACACTGTCATCCTTCCTGCAGTGATTATAATGGGCTGAACCTCTGAATCTGTATTCTAACCCCAATTAAATGTTCTCCTTATAAAACTTACTTTGGTCATAGTGTCTCTTCACAACAATGAAACCTAACTAAGATAGTAAGCAACTAAATTATGCTTATTGTTCTTTTGCTTCATAGGGGATTTTTAAAAAGAACAGTTTTGTTCCAATCCTATTACCCACACTAAAAATTGACATTGAAAGCTTCTAACATAATTTTCTTGAAAGTTATGTCATTTATGTTATTTACAGAGATACCCACATGGCAAGAACCCCAAACTCAACCACTTGGTTGATACCAGCAAAGCTACAAGACATACCTGTGTACCAGTCTGTGGTTCATTTAGGGAAAATTTATTTGGCAGTACAACACAAAAGAGAAATGCAAAGGTTAACAGAGAACACTGGAATGGATTTTTTTTCTTTTCTTTTTTTTCGGAGCTGGGGACCGAACCCAGGGCCTTGCACTTACTAGGCAAGCACTCTGCCGCTGAGCTAAATCCCCAACCCGGAACACTGGAATGGAAAGTAATGGCCTGATTCTAGAAAATGGAGAGTGATTAGAAACCTGGGTACCAAACAGAATAAATAGCAGAGACAATGGCTAAGAACTGGTATCTGTGTCTTCAGTCCCGATTAACTAAATAATTATTTCAACAAGACCACCCCCTATCATATGATTCATAACGTAATTGGAATTTTGCTCACTATTTTGTTATGGATTTCATCCTTCTCATATTCATTCATGTGGTTGAGGAAGGGGGTGAAAGCTCACTCCCTTCAATGCTGGGAGTTGTCAGATCATCCAAAGCGCTATGTAATGCTCACTCAGGAAAGAGCCATACAGTGATTGACTTCCTGGCTTCAATACAGCAGCTCACTCAGAGTTGATCCTCCACATTGGTCTGTTCAGGAATCTAAAGATTACCCATTTACATGCTACAGTGAAACTCTCACATTCTACTTAGACTAAGAAGCTGGCCTTGACTCCTCTATAGCTGTCTCAAGACTTTCCTGAGTAGCACTTGGTGAAAAGAGGCAGTCTCTTGGATCTTCATATACTACTCATAATAAAATAAGAGTAGTTTATATGCCTATAAACACCTGCTAGCAATCACAGCTGATTTCTTTTAACAGAACATTGATACATAAGCAAAATCTGGCTGGAGATATTAATTATGTCTAAGCATTTTTCCTGTAATGTCATCAATTTTACAGTTCTCTTATTAAGTGGAAAATATAGTTGTTTCTATGAAATGCATTTCTTTCTTTAGTTTCGTGCAGTCTCCTGATAATAACATGGTTGCTCACGCCATCCTAGTGTTATTTTATAATCCTACAGCTAGTAGTTTGCTCCTCAACTCTTTAATTAGAAGCTAGGAGGAGAGGCTAATGCCTTTCTATATCCAAATTATATTTCCAAAACCAGGAATATTCAGTTCTATGTGGAAATCCTTGGGTTTTAAAAGTAGTACTTACAGAAAAACACCAGTTTAAAAATGTAGTAACAAACATAAATTAGGACTCACATTTATTGCCTTCCATTAAATAACATCAATTCATGAATCTACTCAATGGGTAGTAGCTCAAATGTTTACTATTTACAAAGCAAATGAGGCAGATATGAAGCAAAGTAAGACAATCCTGTCAATGTATTATGAGGGTTCTCCATAGTAACAGAACAGAGAGAGAGAGAGAGAGAGAGAGAGAGAGAGAGAGAGAGAGACAGACAGACAGACAGAGACAGATTAGGAAGAGGAGGAATATATCTATCTATATCTGTATTTTTTAGAATGACTTACTTCCAGCTAATACATAATGGATGCCTATGACTAGACTCCAGATTGATCCTTGAGATTGGTCTTCCATATATACTAGAATCCCAAAGAAGTAGGCTCTAATGCCAGTGAAAGAATGGACTTGCTATCCAGGTGAGAGTAGACAGACAAAGAGTACAGGCTTGCTTTTTTCCATGTCTTTATATAGGTTTCCAGCAGAAGGTATGTCTCAAATTAGAGGGGGATTTTCCCAGCTCAAATGATCTGGAGTGAAGTTGTGTCT